>NW_015090864.1:3668271-3792167 GCF_001431845.1 Calidris pugnax
ATCAGAGCATGCTGAAGAACTGAGAGGCAGTTTGATTTCCAAGCACTTACCACTTTTGTTGATGAGCGAGAAAGAAATAGGCTGGCCATTAACGGCCTTAGTGCATAATTATCAGCAATCCTTGTAGTCTCAAAGATGGATGGATTTCAGAGAACAATGAAAGTCAATATGAGCAAACAAGAGGGGGGGGGTGAAAAAAAAAAAAAAAAAAGGCAAAGAGCTCGAGAGGGATGCAGCAGGGCTGAGATCTCTTGTGCACCTGCCTCTCTCTCCACTGAGTGTAAAGTCCCCTTTGCTCAAGCAATTGTAATTCTCCGGGGAGAAGAAGGAAGGGGAATCTGTAATGGTGATCTGGGACATCCCCAAAATGAAGCCAAATTCTGCTGAAAAAGTCTGTAAAAACCCAGAACTGTAAGGGGCACCAAGATCCTGCGGTAACATCCTTGGAGCTGAATTAGAAGTCTGGAGAAAGATATTCACAGTGGACTGAATTCATTCTGATCTTCACTTGCCACATCTTCATCATCCTTAATGCAATACATACAAAGACTCAGGTGAGCACAGCAGGTGATCCTATTGTGCTCATAGGATCAGAGAGTAAATCAGGTTGGAAGGGTCCTCAGGAGGTCACCTAGCCAAATGTTCTGCCCAGAGCAGGAAAACACCAGGCACTCTTGTTAGGGAGATTTCTTCCTCTCAGCTGGCAAGAACTGCTGTGTGGATGTTCATTTTATTAATAATTTGTATGTGCTGTTGCAGGCTGCACCTTAGAGCTGTACAGACTGACTCTGGCCATGACACCTTGCAAGCTGCTGTACATGTTCTCCACGCTTGGGTGACCTCAAGACAGGACCCGTTCTTTGCTTATGAACAGAGGAATCACCACTGCTCAAGCTGAGCTTCTTTTAGCCACAGTTAAAGGAGACTCAAAGGCCAAGAATAAGGAGGAAACAAAGCTGTTTACTGAGTGACTATGGCTTGAAGTCATGCGTTAAGAGTATGAGCACGAGATCCACGTCTGAGGTGTCTCAGGCCATTAGTGATTTGCCGTGTCCCCTGCCAGCCTGCTCAGTTTGGTGGCTTTCCCAGCCTCGCTGCCTCTGCCCCTGCACCCTTCCATGCTGCCTTGAACATCCCTTTCAGGGCTGAGGATTATTCACTCTCAGTGGATTCCTAAATCAAACTTCACATCTTTCTCCTCCTGCCCAGGGCCACCTTTTCCTCAACTTCTGCTTTGGTTTAAAAATGCTTTAAAAATATTTCCATATATATATATACTATGTGTTTGCAACATCCTTTGGGTCATAATATTGTTTGTTGTTGCAACCTCTGTCCGCGTTACCTTCCTCTTCCTTTTCCTCCTCTTGGACTTTCTCCCTGAGCTCCCATTTACCTTGAAAAGGGCTCTTCTTTACAACTATTCAAAATAAGGAGAGCGAAAAAAAGCTGTAGTGGGTTTTACTGTTGGTTTTTCCTCCAAAACATTTGGAAAGGTTTGTGGTGGTTGTTGCCTTTAAAAATTTTATGGCAAATTTCAGTACTGAAGCTTTCCATCCTGGTAATGGGGTTTTTGCCAGAAAAAGAGGGGGAAGGGAAGCCTGAAGGAGCAGTGAAATTTTTGTTTTCCAGCTTTATTGCATAAAGAAACCCAGACAGCTCTTACCAACATTTTCACTTGCAGAAAGACAATTTGTCAGTGATGTGCGGGGTCTGCTTCTACTTGAGATGAAGAATAAAAGCAAAGTCTTTGCTACAGCAGTGTGCTTGTTGCTTCTACCACAGGCTGTGCCAGCCCAGAGGACAAGGAGCTGTGTGGAGGCCTCCTCCTCAGCAGTGGAGCAAAGTGTTGCTGTAGCACCAACAGCACTTTGAATTCAGGTCTGTACTCCACATCTTCCTTTGCTACATCTAATGAAGGCTGCAGGCTGCCAGGCAGGGAGGAGGCACAGTAAAAAACAAAGAGGAAAACCAGAGTTCAGGGCTTCCAGCTCCAAACTCTGCAACCCAGGACCTCAATCATTCTTCCTGGGCTCATGTGAAGATGTTCTTCCCCATGCCTGGTCCATCCCTGTGCTGTACATCAAAAAATTCCATTGCTTCCAGCAGATGCTGAAGTGCCCAGGACAGGTTTGCTGCAGCTGACACTAAAACCCTTCCAGGAGCAGACGGATGGTTGTAGGCATTGCCTTGAGGGACACAAAGTTCACCCTGGCTCCAGCTTTTGAAATCCTAACTGTGCTCTCACTGGGAGGTTACTTAGGCTGTGGTTTCACAAACATCTTGATGGAATCACAAAAAACAGGGTGCCTAAAGTGATACCAGATGTCCAAGAGCTGAACCCTGCCTCTGGCTGACGGTGGTGGAGCCCTGGAGTCACCACAGGGAGGATCATGGATCTCCATCAGCACAGGTTTCTAAGGATAAGGAGAAGAAATGTCCATCAGCAGTGACACAGGCTGAGTCAATCCTGCACAAAGACAGAACCTGAGTCCTGAGGAGTCCAAAGGACTGTACATGAGCTCAGGGTCTGCCTGCCCATGGTGGCCACTGGAGACCTGGGCAGGATTCAGGGTCCCATACATAGGCATTGAGGTCTTTTGAAGGTGACATCAGGGATCCTGCTGTGACTCTAACCAGTACCCCTCTGTCCTTGGGGTACAATTTTCTCAGCCAGACAGGGTGACTGTGCCAATCAGCACTTGACTATCGGGGGCTGTGGAGGAGCTTCCTGACCTGTGGCTCTTGCAGAGATAATCTCGACAACATCCACCATCTGCAACCCAGTTACTCCTGTCAGAGGGAGATGGGAGACAGGAGGCGTCATGGGAAGACCCCAGGAGGAAAGCCCACCCAAGAACCACAGGCAAGGGCACCATAATAAAAAGGGTGGCTGTTGGAGAAGCAGCACCCTTGCTTATGTCAGCACAGCTGTGTATAACCTCCAAGAGCATTGTACAAGCCACACATGGCCTGACCCAAAGCCCTTTGGAGCAAATAAGGAGGAGCGTTGCTTCCAGGAACAACCTGGATGGGGTGCAACCAGGGAGAAGGGCAAGAAAAGTTCTGCAACCATCTGCCAAACATCTGTCTGGGAGAAAACAAATGCCAAGCAGTGCTTGTTCCCTCTTCTGCTTCCATCTCCTCCTTCAGGGAGATCTGCCCCAAAAGGGAATATCTGATAGATTTGGATTCTATGAATGGATTTGAATTTGGATTTGAATTTGGATTTGGATTTGGATTTGAATTTGGATTTGAATATCTGATAGATATTCCTTCTGAATGGAGACTGGACCGAGCAGCGAGGAGGCCAGCCCTCTGCGTGATGCCCGAGTTGGGGACGCAGCACATGGCTGGGTTCAATTAAAATGTTTCACAGCAGTGAGACCGACGGGGAGCAGAGGCAGGAGAAGCAGGCTGACCTATTCGCAGACAAATTAGCCTTATAAATAAAATGAATGTGTGGAGGACAAACAGTGAGCCTGTCAACCGAGCAAGCCACGCTGGAGCGCCGGGAAATATTTTATTGGGAAATAAAGTCTTAAATGCCATTCTCCATGCATGGATGGGGGCTGTGTGGCTTTTCATCAGCGAGCCCTTGCCTGCCTGCCCGCCCTCCCAGCTGCCTGCTCCTGCATATTGATTCATGGCTGAACAGGAACCTTCAATTCCCTTTGGTAGCTTTGGAGAGTGTGATTGACACCCCGCAGGACAGGGAATGACTTCAGCTCCTCCAGTGCCCAGAAACACAGAGAGCAGGACTGAGGGCCGTAGGGATATCACTGAGGAGTCCTGTCCTCGCCAAGCCAGGCTGCAAAAGCCCTGCTGCTTCCTGCATCTCCATCATGCCATCTTCTCTCCACTGATGCCACCATGAGCATGGGGTCAGAGGGGACAAACCCTTCCCAGACGTGTTTTTCCCAGCTCTGTCCTCTTATCCTTCCCTTCTTGGTCAGGAAAAAAACCCAACACCAACAACGAACCAAAACAATAACAAAAAAAGCAAAAAAAAAGGCTGTATTCCCATCTTTTTCCCCATTGAGTTGATTCATCCTGCAAAAGGTTCGGCCCCTCTCACCCTCTCTGAGGACACGGGGACTGGGGGCGTTCAACAGGACCAGCCCTGACCTCCAGAAACCCCAACATAGACCAGGTGGGTGTAAAAGAGGCTCTGCTGACGCTTCCAACCCCAGCAGACATTTAATGGCACTTGTACCAGTGCTAATTACATCTTAACATTTTCCCTCTGTATTTTGGTATTTATTTTGGAAAAGCTCCTCCCTGGAGTCATTTTCTTCCTCAGCTTTAAAACAACAACAATAACACCACGGCGCTTGCTTTTCCCTTGGCTGTTTCCCTCATTATTATAACTCTGCCATTCTGCTCCTGTACAGTCAGCAGAGGAGTTCAATCAGGCTGATGAGTAAAACTGCATAATTTTATGGCTGCATATCAACTGCCTGTTATTGAACTAATCAATCAGCTTCAGTGCAGCCACCGGTACAGCGCGGGAGAGGACAAGGCAGAGGAATTGCTATGCTGTTATTTTTCCGAAAAGGACAAAAAAAAAAAAAAAAAAAAAAATCCCATCTGGCCAACCAAATTCTTCAGCTTGCCCTTCCTTGCTGGAAGAAATGACTCCAGTGAGTTATGGAGGAGGTGACCTGCAGCGAGGCAGCGAGGGAGTTTGTACTGCTGTAGCACCCAGCAATTGCTGTCCTCCAAAGCCCAGGAAAGCCACCAAGTGCTCTCTTTCCATCTCTTGCAACGACCCACTATGGATGCCTCCGACCTCCTCCAGCAGAGCATTTAGACATAGTTAATCTCGTTGAAACCAGTAAGGTCATCACTTGTACCCATTTCTGCTGCACGGTGCCCAATTTTAGCCTTAGGGTCAGCAGCCATGTAAGAAGGTAGAGAGATGATTTCCAGTGGCCATACCCCCAGTAGTCATCTCCCCTGATGGCCCTGGGGAGACTTATGGGGTGTCAGAAGTAAGGAAAAGATGCATGAACCTCCTTTCCAGGAGGAAAGCAGACTCCTTCATGTATTCACTACTTGAAAATGCAGGACTTCATCATCCCGTTTGGGGCACAGCATATGGGCCAAGGTCTGCTTCTGAAAGGCTGCTGAGGGACTAGGGGACAGTCTGTTCTCCATGTCCCTGAAGGGCAGGACAAGGGGTTAGATTGCACCAAGAAAAATCTAAGCTGTGCACCAGGCAAAGCGTCCTGCTGGAGAGGAGTGAGCAGTCAGTCACCAGGACACACTGCCAGGAGGTTGTGGAGGTCTCTTACAGAAAGCACTCGACCTAGTAAAGCTCCATCTATAGCAACATCTGTCATGGCTGGTCCTGGTGAAGTTCTGCTTGAAGCCACAGATGGACATGATGGTCTTGGAGGTCCCTTGCAGCTCTGAGTCCATGGGAAAGAATGACCCATCATTCCTTGCCTTCCAGGAGAAGGTGTAACAGGGCTTTGAACCTCAGAGCAAGTCAGTGAGATCTTCTGTGCTAGTAAACATGAACAGCAAAGGAGAGGAGAAAGGAGGAGAAAGCAGGGAAGGAGAAAGTGAAGGAGGAAAGGAGGAAGGAAGGAAGGAAGGAAGGAAGGAAGGAAGGAAGGAAGGAAGGAAGGAAGGAAGGACGGACGGACGGACCGCCTGGCTGCCTGAAGTTTTATTGTTAGATAAACAATAAAACAGAAAGGAAATAAATCTCACATAATAGTCAACTGTTTCATTACTCCCAATTAATTTTGATGATAGTAGAAAAAATATAAGGCATTCTATGATTTAAAAGCAAGAGGCATTAAGGAAGGAAGGAAGGAAGGAAGGAAGGAAGGAAGGAAGGAAGGAAGGAAGGAAGGAAGGAAGGACAGGCAGACCACTTGCCACTTTTTCCCTCTCCCCCTGCAGCTGGCACACCTTGTGTTTCCCTCTCTCAGCCATGGTCCCACCATCTCCTACAGACGAATTGAAAAACTCAAGAAGTGGAGCACAACAGAGCAGGCGAGGCTCTCTGTGCTGTGTCCTCTAAATGCTGCAGGGCTTTAGCCTGGACGTGCATCCTCTGACCAACCGAGGAAAGGAAGGACGTCCTCAGCTGGCCTGAGCATCCTTCCCCAGCTGACTGTATTCACTTACACAGATTAAATTGCACCAGCTCCTTCTTGGCTTATTATTTATCACTCGTTTTACTGCCGCATCCACAGGTGCAGCCTGTTCTGTGCCGGGCACTGTGGAAGCAAACAAATAAATATGGTCCCTGTCCTTGGGAACTCTGTGGGCATCCAACCCGAAGGCTCTTCCTGGGCAGGGAAGGCAGCCCTGCCAGCCCCCCACGCCGTCCCACCGGCCGGGGGCTACGGGCTGACAGCTGACGTCCTCCCCAAGCCCGTTTCCTCCGGCTGCTGCCAAAAAAACCCCTTGGCAGAGCACTTCTCCAAATGAATTTTCTGGAAAACAAATTAAAGGAGGGGTTACATCACGCAGCAGCCAGCCCGGCCGGTGCGCGGCTGCGCTGAGGGATCCTTGCCTGTCTTATGGGCTGCACCACACACACACACACACACACACACACCACAAGGCTCACTGCTGCTGCTGCTGCGCTGGAATTCACAGCTCCCCATCTAAATATACTGCAACAATAAACTGATCAAAGCAGCTAAATATTATTGTCTGCTCTCCCATGGGCGGCGCGGAGCGTGGTCTCCTGGAAACCTCCGGTGACCGCGGTTTTTTTCCCCCTCCTGTGCAAAACCACAGACAAACAAAATCAAGGAGGGGGGGCGCAGGGAGGAGGGGAAGCAAAGGAGACTTCAGTGGGTGTTAAGGCAGCCCGGTCGAGGTCTTGGGAGTCAGGAAATTCCAGTCCCTGCAGGCAGCTGGTGGGAGCACGTGGAGGGCAGTGGTTGGCAGGAGAGCAGAGGACAGGCTGCCTGTTGGGGAACAGTCCGGAGTCAGGCTGGGACCACAGCCATCTGGGCTCCCTCCCCAGGGCTGCCACATCCTCCTCGTCCAGCCTTGGGCATGTCTCTTCAGGTTGTTTTGGTAGGGATCATCACCACCCCCCATCACCCGTCCATCAAGAGCATCCTTAGGAAACCCAGTTTGCCCCCAAACCCTTCCCCAGTGTGGATACTCATACATAAGCCAAGCAGGGATGAGTTCACTATACCCCTGAGAGGGCATGGCAGGGGCAGGACTGGCACTGGGATAGGGATGGGGTCTCCAGTCAAGCAGGGTGCACCATGCTGGCCCACACCTTTGCTTCTGCAAAACCCTCAGCCATAGGTTCCCCCCCCTAAATCTTTATTCAGGTGAGCTCATCGGCGCTGCCGTGGAAAACAAGCGCTGCTGCAAATGAGTAGTCATGAATAATCATGCTGGCTATTTTGAAAAGCTTTTTATCCTTGGCATAAGAGATCCAAAGAAGTGCTGTTTTTAAACGGAAGACTGCTCCTTTGAAATGTCTGGTTCAGTCTCCGAGCAGGAGATGTGGCATCTCACCCTGGTGACAGCTGTGTCCCCTGCCCTGCTGCTGCAGGATCAAGGGGGGAAAGAGGAAGGATGGCTAAATTGAAGAATATGAATAACTTTTTCATTAATAAAACCCTAAACCCCAACCTCTACTCGTGCATTTAACAAGACTCGGCTGAGAAGCTTCTTGTTGCCTGTCTCCATTCAAGCTGGGTACATCCCTCCTATTATTTCTGTAGAGAATTTATCTTTTTTTTTCCAGTAGCTCCTCCTCTCACTGCCTAATATAACCCAACCAGGAATTAAGAATACAAATGCAAACCCTCCCCTTATTCTCTATTTTCCATCTCATGAGTACTCGCTCCAGCTCAAACCAGAGTCAAACTTAGGGAAACACCCAAAAAATACCTGCTAGCTGAGAAAAGGTGGAAAATGAAAATGGAGAAAGGGCTCACCTTGCTGTAGTTGAGCCTGGAGCAAAATATTTCCTTTGCTACCTATTTATTAGTATTCTGGTACACCGGGGAAAGGGTTATCAAAACAGTTACTGGACCATGGGAAAACTTTTTTTTTTTTTTTTCTGAGAATAAGGGATTTTTGGAGAGCTGCCTCCCGTAGCTTTATGCACTTCTTCTGCTTTGAGGAATATTTTCATATTTTCATTTCCAATGCAGAACGACTGTCACATTGGGCCACGCGGTGCATGTCGGGTCTACGCACAGCAGAGACGTGCAGGGCATGTTCTCAATGTGATTTTACATTTCAGCAAATGAGTAGTCATGAATAATCATGCTGGCTATTTTGAAAAGCTTTTTATCCTTGGCATAAGAGATCCAAAGAAGTGCTGTTTTTAAACGGAAGACTGCTCCTTTGAAATGTCTGGTTCAGTCTCCGAGCAGGAGATGTGGCATCTCACCCTGGTGACAGCTGTGTCCCCTGCCCTGCTGCTGCAGGATCAAAGGGGGAAAGAGGAAGGATGGCTAAATTGAAGAATATGAATAACTTTTTCATTAATAAAACCCTAAACCCCAACCTCTACTCGTGCATTTAACAAGACTCGGCTGAGAAGCTTCTTGTTGCCTGTCTCCATTCAAGCTGGGTACATCCCTCCTATTATTTCTGTAGAGAATTTATCTTTTTTTTTCCAGTAGCTCCTCCTCTCACTGCCTAATATAACCCAACCAGGAATTAAGAATACAAATGCAAACCCTCCCCTTATTCTCTATTTTCCATCTCATGAGTACTCGCTCCAGCTCAAACCAGAGTCAAACTTAGGGAAACACCCAAAAAATACCTGCTAGCTGAGAAAAGGTGGAAAATGAAAATGGAGAAAGGGCTCACCTTGCTGTAGTTGAGCCTGGAGCAAAATATTTCCTTTGCTACCTATTTATTAGTATTCTGGTACACCGGGGAAAGGGTTATCAAAACAGTTACTGGACCATGGGAAAAATTTTTTTTTTTTTTTTGCTGAGAATAAGGGATTTTTGGAGAGCTGCCTCCCGTAGCTTTATGCACTTCTTCTGCTTTGAGGAATATTTTCATATTTTCATTTCCAATGCAGAACGACTGTCACATTGGGCCACGCGGTGCATGTCGGGTCTACGCACAGCAGAGACGTGCAGGGCATGTTCTCAATGTGATTTTACATTTCACCTTTTCATTACACCTCCCCTCAAACCAAAACATCTGCCATCACGTCCAGTGATTTGAGCCAAACGAGCCACCTTGAGAAAATAAAAACAGACCTGACCGATGTTGGCGAAAAGGAGTAAAAGCACGGGTGGTGAAATGTAAGCTGAGAGAGAGTGGGAGGAAGAAAAATGCGAAGAGCAAATAGCTGGAGAATGATCCAATAACCACAAAGCAGCAGCCCCTTATTTGCGAATGGCAAAAAACCCCAGAGAGCTGGTAAAATCTGCAGACGGTATGAAAACGAGATTGATGGTTAATAGCCATGGGCGCAGGCTGGTTGCTCAGGCAGGTGCTGAAGAGGGAACCTCTGGACAACTTAATTATGTGGCCACGGGAAAAGTGAGATGTTTTAGAGCAAGAGATGTGGGTCACACATAGGAGATGGGGGGATACATTCCGGAAAGGGGTGACTCAGAACCAAATCAAACGGTCCTGGTAGACAATTGCTCGCGTATGAACTCCCACCAACACCGTAGCCAAGAAGGTTGGAGTAATCCTTGGCTGCACAGCCAGCAAATATGAAGTGGGAGTGCTGACGTGATATTATCTCTGTAAACAGCATTAGTGAGACCATTTCTGAAAAGTTATGTCTAGTCCTGATGCTCACATGTCCAAAAAAAAATCTTAAGGAAGCGGCAGAGGTTTGGAGAAATCCTGCCAGAGTGATTTCAGGCATTGAAAACCTGCTTTAGAGTGAAAAAACATATCCAAGAAAAAAAGGAAGAAGTGACTTTGCTCCAGGTTACCAAAATCGGCGCAAGTATAAATGCTGGAAACTACATCAAGAAAAGTTGTAATGGGATGGAGTCTGAGAAATTCACATTAAATCCAGGTGAGAGATCTGAACCGGTCGTGCTGAGGTCAGGTTTCCCCCACCAAGTCCAGATGACCACCCATCATCCAGCATGGCTAAAGGTTGGCAGGTTTTCGGTGCCAACTGCTCATCAAGGTGGCTAAGATCATGTCTGATTGCCTTTGACTTGGTAGATTGATGATCCCATGTTTAGAGGAGTAAATAGGATTGGCTTTTGGTGCAAAAGCTTGAGGCTATGCTATTGGTATGATCTAGAGATGTGGAAGGCCCTACTGCTAATGCTATAGGTCACCATTTCGGGGAGATGTAGTGGGACTGGGTGAATCACAGCACACAAAGTCACTTTGTGTGTTGAACAGAAGGCTGACTGAGGGAGACTTTTCTTAGATTACTCAGCCAAAAAGGTAGCAACCAAGGTAATTGGGCAAAAAAGCTCTTTTTTTTTTTTTTTTTCTAACTGTTAAAAAACATGGAGTAAAACAGATGGATCAAAAGCTTGTTGACATTGATGGGGATCTTTCCAAGCGACTTCAGTGGGGTTTTGGCTTAGGTACATATGCTCTTGGATATCAGTAGGCTGATCTCAACAGCAAATGAAATGGCCCCTGGATGTCACTGCTGTGCTACAGTAGAGCAGCAGAAGAGCCTTATTCTATGGGATGTAAAGAAGATGGAGTTAAGACCCGGAGAGAAGGCCTGGATAACTGGAAGCATTGGCTCAGGCCTTTGGTCTGCCTCCAGCACAGATTGCAGATGACTGCGAGTTATCATCTGACAGATGCTCCGTCATGGCTCCGGTCCATTCCCTACTGCACAAGTGTATACATCACAGCCCGCGCTGTCGTCAGGCCTGCGTGGTCAAACCAGCCTTGGCTGCTGATTTTTTTGCAGTTTCTCCTCTTTCCTTTTTCAAACTCCTCCCTTATCCATGGAGAAAAAACAAAAAACCAAAAAAAAAAAACCCAAAACCCAAATCAACAAAACAATCCACTATCCACCATAAATGTAATTGATTTCAGTATAAAGTCTGAGCCGTGTGTTCACATAGAAGTCGTAGGAAACCAGTTCATTGATGTCTCCTTCAGTTTACAAATTTTAGTGTGAGTGATACTGCTATTCTTAGCAGGTTGATAACAATGAAACCTAATGATGGCATTTAAACATATTATTTCCATCAACAATTTGCCCGGGGTTCAGCTTGATGAAGAACCTTCAGATGAGTTGCTTGCTCCTGGGAATGCACAGGACTTGATTATTTGGGGTGGAGGAGAGATAAGAACCCAAATTCTTCCCATTACCCCCCACCCCCCCATAATTCTTATCAGGAAAATATGTGTAGTCAGCGCAAGAACTTGTGGGAAGTGCAAACTGCCAGGGTGGATACAATAGTTTGAATTTAATCTCAGAATAAGCAAGGCGAGGAAGAGTGGGCCGATTGCATCACTCGTTTTCCTGTTGGCTGCACTAAAACCCTTTAATTTAGCTCTGAAATTTCTGCTGAATTCTTGTCCACTGCACTAAAGTAAAACAGCCTTGCTTCAAAATTGACTTTGACTTTGCAAACAAGTCTGCAGAAACTTCTACCCAGCTGACCGCTGCCATTTATTTAAGCAGCTCAGTACAGGATTAAGTAGCCCTGGAGCCTGGGACAGCCTTTTATCTTGAAAAGTGACTGTTCCAGGTAAGAAACAGAGAGGAAGCAGTGGGATATGTGGGATTTCTCTCACCTGACTTCATATATCCACAATGCAGACATTTCCAGCAGAGCCGGTCACCCCAGGTTCCCTTTGTAGTCAGCAGAAACAGGCACTTTTAGGGCATGATTCATCTGCCCTATTTTCAACATCTGTGCCGGGTTGTGATGAATTGCAACCGGGACTCCTGAGCCTGCGCAATTAAAGGCCTCATCCAACTGTCCCCAAATACACTGTACTTGCAGATGTCCTGGGTCCCCCAGCTTCTGATCCCATGTGGTTCCTCCCCAGACCCGCCATCGTCCCCACTGGGGGGACCTCTCTGGTTCCTCAGGTGGTCAGAGAGGGCATGAGATGCCTGCAAGCCTGCATGGCTTCTCACTTTTGCCTTAGTAAAGTTGTGATCCCTAAAATCTCTGGGCTTTATCACCTAATATTGGTAATGAGTTTTCCAAGATGGTCAAGATTCAGCTCAAGATTGATAGAAGGAGGTGTTTGGCTGCTTGTCCCCACTGTGTCTTTACCCTTTTGAAGCCAAGGGGAGGCTGTTGCTTTAAGTGTTTAGGTTCTTTATTCTGTATCAAGGCCCCAGGAAAAGTCTCAGAATATGTGGGACACTTTCAGGTTGACACTCAAATCAGATCATTTGGCAGAAGATACATCCCTTTGTGGGAGGAAAAATTGCCTATAACAGGATTATTTGGCTCTAAATGGCCGTGGAGCCAAACTCATCCATGGAAAGTTCTGTGGGAATTAATAATTGCAAACCCACCCCAGTCTATTCTGTGGAGTTTGCTTGACCAGCAGGTACCAACTTTTTTCAGGCTCAAGTACACACTCCCTAATGAATCTGGAGCATGCTCTGGCTCATCTCTGATGGGCTCTAAGTCACCTCCCTGTGTATATTCCTGCCCTGGTTCTTTGGCTTTCCAGCCACATTGAAACTCAAACAGAAAAGAGAAACCCCACACCACCACACAGGTCTTCTCCTCCAACAGTGGGTTCATGGGTGCTTCCAGCATCCTGTCACACTGGCACAGGTTCCTTGTACAGCTCAGGTGCTTCTGGAAGCCCCATCACGCATCCTGCACCCTGGGGAGGGTTTATCCATCCATTTGCTGCCGCTGCATTTCACCTTCCCCTGCTCCACCATCTGGGGATGGAGCACACACCCTGGAGAAGACACAGAGGTAGGGCAGGAGCTTTCTAAGTGGCCAGCTTCGTCTGTGACAGAATGGTAATTAGAGTGTAGTTATATCGCAGTTGCTATGCAAACAGCCTCTCGTTTTGCTTTTCAGTATGTAATTATCACTAAATCATCGGGGTGGAGGTTTGACTGCCTAGTTCATTTGCTTCCTTTGCCCTTTGGTGGTCTCCCTACATCAGCTGCTGGGACCCCACCATCTCCAGAGGAGGCTGCACGCACGGCTCAGCTGGGCGAGGGGCACCCACCCCGGGTCTGGGAATAACCAGGTGTCAAAAGGAGGTAAAACACATCCAAATGACATTAATTGCCGTAACTTAAAACTACTGTGGCTCAAAAATTAAAAACACCCTTGCTCAAAACCCCAGCCTATTTTCTGCCATGACAAAAGAGATGGGTAACAGAGCTGGTGCACGCCCCGGCCCTCAGTCCTCTGTCTGACAAAGAGGGAAAGGCAGTGTTTCATCTTAAGAGGAGGCTGAGCAGCGGTCAACGACCCACAGCAGTCATCGGGCGGACAATGGAAGGTCAGATTCCCCCGGGGCTGCATTAGCTGTAGGAAAACGCTTCTCCAGCAGAGACAGGGTCATCCATCACCTGGACGTCGCTGCGCCCATCTGGGCTCTCCGTGGGGTTTGGACCTGCAACCCCCACATGCCTCTGCTGTGGGCATTAATAGCAATGATGTCCCCTGCCCTGAGGGTAAGACAGAGGAGGCAAATAATTCACTTTTGCAGTGAGCTGGATGGTGGTCAACGACAAAGATCCCCTTAACCAAGACCTTTTGGCCTGCATCTTCTCACTCCGGGAAGGCTTCAGGTTTGTTTGAGTATAAACCATTAATGAGGGCGTCCAAGCACCCGCAGCAGGGTTCCTCGGCTACACGGGGCGAGAAACCATCACCTCGTGCCCCATGTGTCCTCGTCCAGCAGGGCTTTAAGGTGGCATCTACGGCAGCAATTATTTTTGTGACACAGACACATGTTGAGCTGGCACCGAACCACCGACTGGGAGCTGAACGAGCTCCAGAGCCATTAACAACCTCTGGAGTCACGCGGCCTCCCTGCTGGCTGCCGTTTACGATGCCTTAAATTGTCAGCTAACAAGATGGCGGGGACAACGTCGGTTTAATGATGCTCTCATCATTAGCAAGGCCCAATTAGCAGGGAAGCCTAATGAGTCCTCAAATGCAAGCTCGCTGATTTAGATACAGATAATTCAAGGCACCAGTTGAGTGCTTAAATAAAGGTTTCGAAGGCCTTTCTCTGTGTCAATGATGTGACACAAAACTGATCGATCTTCACCAACGACAATGGATTGGAGTCTTTGGCGTGTTTGTGAGAAATTTAACACAAATTTGTCTGCAGCAGCAAACCCTTCAGCACAGCTCCAGTTAAGAAACAGTCAAACTTTCACAACCATTTACCAGGTTATCTTGCAAGAGGCAGGGAAAAAAAAAAAAGCAGAGAGAGAGAGAAAGAGGGACCAAAGCACAGCTGTAAAATTTATTATCTTTTTTGCCCTGAAACAGTATTTCTTCTTCCTCTTATGCATGTGACTAGGTTATTTTACCAACCAATTCCTGGATCTCAGAAGCACTCAGTATCACAAGGCAATGGGACTTGGAGTCCAGGCTGTCAGCTGGACTTGGGAATTTAATGGGCCAGGCAGCTTGCGTTGGCGGGAAGCATTCCTGGAGAAAACCTCTTGATAAAAGAAAAAAAAAACACATCCAAAGAGTGACAAATGGCCACATGAGGCCAAAGAGGGAGAAAAACAAGACAGTGGAAAGAAAATAGCACTGGGAGGAAAAGAAAGGCACATAAAATATATGTATTTATGTATACTTATATATGTCTAATAGAAAGCACGCAATAAAAGCAGGCACCCAGGCACGAGGGATGCAGAAGCAGCTGTGGTTTTAGACAGATTTATCGCAGAGTGGGGTTGGGCAGTTTGAAACTTGCAGGAGAAAAAAGGAGAGAAGAAGAGGCTGATTTGATGAAATAATTATGAGCGGGAGAATGTGATGGAGAAGGGAAGAGAAGGCTTTACAGCTGGCAGGCAAATGAAAAGGCTGAGCAGATCTTCTTGAAAAGAATGGAGATTTTAACTCCCTTTTTTTTGTCTCTTCACATTTCTTTCACAGCCTGAGTGCTGCAAGGGGCTTTGCACCCTCAGATTGGCAGCCATGTCCCACCAAAGTGCTCCAAACCTTAGGAGGACAGCCGCTGTATCAGACTTCATGTTGCAAGTCCACTGGCTATTTTGGGTAAATTGGAGCTCTTTTGTCTCTGTGCTTAGCCCCATCTTCTTTCTAGCACTGCCCTGGATGCCACACACTCCCTCCCTCCTCAACCTGCCCTGCTGCCACCACGCTGAGGCTGCACGTGTATTGAGGAGGTCCCCGAGTCCCCCATGGAGAGCCCAGGAGGGTGAAAGTGCAGCTCTTGGACTGTGGGGTGAGAGCATCTGGGATGAAAGGCCTGTTGTCCACAGCAGACAGTCATCATTCTGCTCATAGAGCCCTGACAAGGCTACTGCTGAGCCCTTGGTTCCCTTCTCACATCTGACCACTGAGGAAAGCTCAGGATGTTCCTCATTGCTCACACCCGGTGAATTACAGATAAAAAAGGTAAGATCCAGAGATTCCTTTGTTTTTCATACTCAACCTTGAGAGGCTGGATGGCTGCAGCAATAGAGGGCTAGAGGATAGAAGACAGAGGACATAGAGGATTGACCCTATTTGCTGCAGAAAACACATCAAGAACAGGTTGAGCATGATTCAGTGCCTAAATATAAGTAGCCAATGCTTTTGAGAAGCTCCAGAGCATTCAAGACAGAGGGGTGACAAATCCAGCATAGGACCTGCAGAAGATCCATGCCATTCTGGCCCAGTTGAGGCCAGATGGGACACCCTGGGCCACGTCAAGTGGCACCAGACACCCAGGGGTGGGGTGTGACACTATCTCACATACCAGCATTTATATCATAGACTTAAAGCTAAATGAAAAGTGAACCAGCTAAACCCCATCCCACACCTCCTGACTATTAGAGCACTCCACAGAGATATTAAAAACGAACTTCCCTCAGCAGTTTTTCTGACCTTGTACAGACAAAAATCAAGGGCCAGTCCTCAGTCCTACTCCACCTCCTTCTGTAAAAAAGGCTGTAAATTAGTAATTGTGACTTCTTATTACCGTTTATGCTTGCATATCTAGATGTCACATTTAGAGCCATTTAGCTGAAAATGGAAAGCTGTGGTTCTCACATCCTCATAAGATGTCTATGGCTGGAGATTTGTAGAAGCATTCAAGAAAAAACATGTGACCTTCATGAAAGTCAAGGGTAAAATTCCCATTGCCTTCCAGGGGACCACCATTGACTTCCCACCACCATAGCAGCATGAGACTGTAGACAAAATAGTGAGAAATGAAAGGGACAAGTTGCAGCATTTTACCTAGAGCTAGGCAAAAAAAGAGTTCTCTCTAAAGAGCATCAGGGATCAGGAAAATTCTGTATTTTCTCCTTTCAGAGAAAGTCACGCTCACTTGGCTTCACTGACTCTGTTGGTAGATCATGCTTAGGATTCTCTGGGTTGGATTTATTCTCTGCAGTCACACAGGCCTGTAAAAAGTGTTTTCAGACTTTTGGGGGATCAGCTGAGTTGTTCCCAGAAGGGAAGGTCTCTCATTTTCTCTAGAGACATGTGTATTCTTGCCCATTTGGAAAGCTTTTAGTCGGTCAGAGGAGCAGTAAATAAGGTTTTACTGACAACACCAGTCCTGTGAGCAATGATGTATTGTCACCACAAGAGAATAACTTCTCAATGAAATAAGCTATTGTTTTGTAAAGAAATGCTCCTAAGAGTGACCATCCGCAGCTGATCCCAAGCCATGGATAATCTCTTTGAAAAGGTTGGTTAAATCACAGAGCCAAACAGTATATTAATTGCCAATATCTTTATATGTGCTTAATTTTAAAAATATTAAATTAAAATTGACCTCTCTGCTTTTGAGTAGTTGTACAGTCTTGTTAGTCCGAAAGCAGAAAGCTGGCGCTGAAATTTAGTATCCTGGCGTGTGATTTATTAGTGGAGGTGCTCAAATATGGAAACTGTGACTTTGATCTTTTCATGAGAAATAGTTTTCCCATCTGTAATCCAGGGGCATTTCTATCAGCTACTTTATAACTATGTAATAGCTGTAAAATATGAAATGAGTCTGAATAACTATTAAGGAGGTGGGATTTTCCTCTAATCAATTAACTTTTGAAAGCCCTCATCCTCCAGCAGCTCTTTTAGCACCACTCCACAAATGGGATTGCTCATGCAAAAAAAGAACACACAGGGATTTTTTTCCACAAGCCTTGATATCGTGATGGATCTTCCTTTTCAATTAATTTGAAAAAAAAGAAAAAGAAGTATTTATGTGTATGTGCTTGGCATCACCAAGACTATGGACATTCCATCATTTTTTTCCTCTCGTGAGCTACATTTAATAACATCGAGACGAATCTACTTTTAGGGCAAATCGCTTGACACAAGTGAAAGCAAAGCCTTTGATCCATGAACCTTCTGCCCCACAAGAATAGCTCCTCGAGCTTGCTTAGTCTACTGAAATGGGAGCCGAGATGAGATACAGCTGCTGGCTGCACATTCATCTCAGGGGTAAACATGAAAGATCAAGCAGAGCAAAATTAAGGGCAAATGCACTGAAAGTGAGTCAATGAAACCTCGTAGTTACAAGACGGTTTCTACCAGAGCAGTAATGTTATGGGACAGACTCTTGGGAAAGGAGAAGGGGCCAAAAAACCTTTGCTGATTTAGCACAGAGCCTGGATGTCTCCTCAAGTCCCTTCCAGCTCCCCAGCCCTTTGTTTTTTCCCTCCCTGGCTCATTTGGAGGTTGGTGAATTAAGCGCAGCATCTCTGTCCCTCCTGACCACCTTTGGGCAGAAGGAGCCATCTCCCCCGGCTGGCACCTGGGAGTGGGTTCATTTCTGCGGGTCTCTGAGAACTGAGCAGCTCAGAGCAGGAGTGAGGAGGTTTTCTTGCCAAGAGTTTATCTTGCCAGTTGGCCCTGTCTTCTTCTCTCCCATCCTTAACGGCTTCCTGCACCGAGCAACGGCCTTGGCCATTGAATAATGGAAGAGGGAGGAATCCTCAGAGGAATCGAAGAGAGCAGACTGAAGAGATTAAAGAGGACAGCATAAGTCATTGGGAGCCTTAACATCCCTTGGGGAGGGGGTTTCCATGCAGAGCTGGGGGTTGCAGGGATGGGTGGGTGGATGGATGGATGGGGCGGGGATGGCGGTCACAGTGCAACTGGACAGGGGAAGAAACCATTTGCATGCAACACCCCAAAATACTGTGATAGTCCCCCAACAGCAACTTTGCTATTGGCACCCCACAGTTAGACATTTCTCCCCCCCGCCCCCCAGCATCCTCAGCAGTTCTTCCCCCAGGTCTGTTCGGAGGGTGGTCCTGCAGCTTTCGGAGCCGAAGCCCCTCACGTCAGCAGCATCGCCTCAAAAGCTGAAAACGTGCCTGTGAAAGCCATCAGAGATGCTCTTTGAAGAGTCGGCAGAATTTTTCATTGCAGATTCCCAGCTGCATTTTCCTGCTAACCTTGCATTCCTGAGGATGCAAAGTGAGACGGGAACATGTGTACGGCGAACGTGTTACCCATCGCACCGGCTACTCCCACAGCCAGGAAAATATTTCCTGCAAGTTTCCTCCCTTAAGAAGGCCAAAAATCAAACCAGTTTTTCCCCCTAAGTTTTCCAAACACTCTCTGGACTATTCCTGACTGCGTAGGAAGCTCACGTTTCATCCCACAGCTCACAAAGGGTCTGGCATGGATGTATATCACAATAATGTTGCCATCATCATCTCTACTGCAGTTCCCATTATTTAATCCTTATTTATAGGACTCAACTCAGACAGGAGCTGCTGGCATTAGCACGTACAGAGAGCAACTATAAATGGCTGGTGATAACCAGGTTAAAAGTCCCTGGCAGGACTCACCACTCCTGCATTTGGGGGAAGAAACCAGCTTCTTTTTCTATGTTCTTGCAGTGCCTGGCACAAGGTGCACAGCAATGGATGAAGGTGATTTTACAGCTTTTGTTGGCAGATTTCTCTAACCTCTGCTGGGGGGATCACAGAAGACATGTGCTTGGGCATGGTGAGGGATGGGGCAAAGGGAACCAGCCCCTGGCAGCATAACAAGAGAAAGCCCTGGGACATCCTCCCTCTGCCCCCCATTGCTCCTAAGCTGGGATAATACGTCCAAGGCTCTGCCCAAACCAGAAGCCCTCACAAGTCCATGGTCCTTGAAGGATCTCGGTGATGCCAAGGTGAGGAAGGCAAAGAAAGGCTGGATGTGGTGTTGGGAGGGTCTCCCTGGGAGGGTGCCCCAGCCCACCTCGGGGGCAGCCACGACTGATCAGCTCCCACAACTGTCCCCAGAGCGTATTCTTAATGACAGTGGTGTCAGCATTATTACTGCCTCTCGAAATGCAATCCATTGTTAATTATTGTTCATTAGCAATAATATTATCATGACTATTATTGTATGAACATATATAATTAATTATTCGCTTTCTTAATTAAATACTTAATGATATTAATGCTTTAAATTGGACCATTGATTCACAAGAAGTTATAGCTAGTATAAAACTCTGCCAGCACTGAAAGTAGTCCTCATCCCCTCCAAAGCCTGTCCATTTGCTTCTGGCCTGATCCTGCCTCTTGACTTGAGGCAACCCAGGTGTTTATGTAGCCACACCAGGAACACAATCAGAGAAATCATTTGGGTCAAACCCACTGTGCTTAGACTCTCCACAGCACTGTCTCATAGCTGAGGCCTCTGTCTTGATGTAAGAAGTCATAGAAATGGAGAAAAAAAATGGCAATATTGACAAATGCCTTGTGGGACACATGTTCAGGGTGCATGGCTGGAGCTACTGCATCCCCCCAGCCTGTGCATGTCCCATGGGGAGGGGGCACAGGGACAGGGATACTTCCACAGAAGTGACAGTTATCAGAGGAATTCACTCCATCCAAGTGGCCTGTAACACGCACATTTTTGCCCCACACCTGGGTAAGCCAGGCCATGCCACGTTAATAAATTAGGCAGTGGATCCAGTGCAACAGCAGTCACAAAGAGGAGAGAAGACCCAAATCCTGCTGCTCCTGTGCTGATCCCCTGCCCACGGGAGGGGGCACAGGGACAGGGATACTTCCACAGAAGTGACAGTTATCAGAGGAATTCACTCCATCCAAGTGGCCTGTAACACGCACATTTTTGCCCCACACCTGGGTAAGCCAGGCCATGCCACGTTAATAAATTAGGCAGTGGATCCAGTGCAACAGCAGTCACAAAGAGGAGAGAAGACCCAAATCCTGCTGCTCCTGTGCTGATCCCCTGCCCACATTTAGGGGCTTGACGCTTAAGCATGGAGGTGCAGTTGAGATGCCACCAGGGATCTGCAACATCCATATCTACGTGCTACAGGACATCTCCAGCATCCTGGAGCTGTGGTGGGAGGTCAGGAGGGATAGTCCAGGGCATCACAGCAATAAGAGACACGTGTTTGTGTGTATGGATGCATGATGTCCAACTGTGTACCATGCATGATGCCCAAATCTGGAGCTAAAACCTGACTTGAATATGCTGTCAAGTGAATATGCAAAAGAGACTAGAAGCAGGTGGGAATATATCCAGCCATTTTACCACTGTTTTCTTCTATCTATCTGCACATTGTACAGGAACTTGGTTAGAGGTCAGGAGAGATACTGCAGGGCATCACAGCAATAAGAGACACGTGTTTGTGTGTATGGATGCATGATGTCCAACTGTGTACCATGCATGATGCCCAAATCTGGAGCTAAAACCTGACTTGAATATGCTGTCATAAATATGCCAAAGAGACTAGAAGCAGGTGGGAATATATCCAGCCATTTTACCACTGTTTTCTTCTATCTATCTGCACATTGTACAGGAACTTGGTTCACTCAGGACAAAGTCAATCATCCCACACCAGGTGAAGAGTAAGAGGTGACTCCACGACCCATCTTTGTACCTCTTCAGCACTGGATTTCCACGCTGCCAGCACAAATCTGGGGATCACACCTTCTATACTCTTGCTGTCTCCTGGGTCCCTGCCTTCCTCAGCTGTTCAGTATTGGTTTCCCTACTGGTTTCTGTAGCAATTTCTGCTCAGTGTTTTACAGAAGCCATGGTGGCTGATAGGGCAGATGCGGCTGAAAAATTCAGCCTTTTTAAAAACAGTGGCAGGAAAGGGAATGACCTGCTTGCTACCCTGTGCTGATAGAGGTCACTCAGGTCGCTGTTGACAGCTGACCTCAGCCCGGGGCTCAGGCTCACCCACCTGCAGATGCAATGAAATGCCTTCGTACCTTTGCACCTGGGGCTTGTGCTGCCTTGCTCAGGTGGCAGCGCTTTTCCATCAGGGAGTGAATGCAAAAGGTTTACATGGATTGAAAACAATGCTCAGCTAATTCACAGGAGGAAAGTTCCTGAAGGGCGACTAAAAGCAGAAACAGCACTTCTAGACGTCTAAGAGTGAGACCAGGGTCTAAGGTTCGAGGCAATACCACTGGATGTTTGCCCTGCTCTCATACTCCTCTCCAAGCTCTTGATACCTTGATCCCTTTGTGGAGGTAGGACCTGAGCTAGATGGGCCATGAGACCAACATGTGTGGGTGTTCTTCACTCTCCATTGGCTTCAGTAGGTCTCCTTTTGTGAAGGGTCTCAGCTTGCACCAGGCCATCGTATTCCTTTGAAGTCAATGTGACTTTGGGGTGCAAGAAACCGCCTGGAGGCACGGCTGATCTCCACTTTCATGTGTCTGTACTATCTGGACAGCACAAACCACGGTGTGGTGGAGATTGGGAAATGCACCAAGACAGAAAGCACCATTATGTATGGGTTGGTGTCAATTAACTCTAGGAACATTCTGAATAAATTAAATTATGCTGCAATCTGAAGCTAAACTGATTCTTAATTAAAAGATAAGATTTTTTTTTAATCCTCAGATGATTTAAAGAAAAGAATAATAAAGTATGGGAATCACAGTTACCCTCCTCAATGACTGAACGGTTTCACAGTTAAGGCCCTGAGCAATGCAGTGTAACTTCAAAGCTGTCCACTGCTATAGCCCTGCTTTGAGCAGGGGGTTAGACAAGGTGACCTCCAGAGATCTCCTCCAGCCCAAATCATTACACGAGTTTATGATACAGCTATATTACTCCCCGTACTGTGAACCCAGCTTTTGGATGCTGAAGGATCAGGATCTGGTTTGGAGAACTCAGTGATGAACAAGTGCAACAATCAAGTGTGAAGAAACAGGGTGTCAATAAAAAGCCTTGAATATTTCCCTTTTTTGAGAAATATGCAGTATTTCCTGTACAGTAGGTAACTGTAGTAACTATAGGTAACTAGGACCTAGAGAGTAACCTCCATGTACAGAGGTGACCTGGTTCCTGGGACCAGGAGTTTCTGCTGCTTTTTCCAGCTGAGCATGAGGACTTGGAAACCTGCGTCTTAGCAGCCCCAAATAAATTCTGGGAAATATAGAGACAACCTTTATTCCAGTCACTACAGACAAAGAAAGGGTTTCTACATCTCTCGAGTTCCTGATTTGTCTCATTGTTTACAGGGGATGGATGCATCCTGCCTGGAGATCATATAGCACAAAGGTATAACTTATGGCTAAATAACACCCTGCAAATAAACATAAATCACTATAAAAAGCCAAGAAGGAAAGTCTTATACAGGCATAATCTAGCCCATGGGAAGCAGTGGGTTTTGAAGCTGGGAGAAATGAAATCTCAGGCCTGATGCTTTCTTACAATGATTAAGTCCCACTCTCACCTCATTCACTTCACCTGAGCAACTCCCCCTTGATGTCAGTTATGCGAGCGAGGAACAAGGCTGAATAGAGTCATTTTCCCCTGACAGTCCCAATACAGCCTGTCTTTTTGTTGACTCAAACTCAGATCTTTTTTTCCCCATTATTAAAATGATTCTTTTCAGCCAAGGCCTTTTATAGGATGTTCTGCTGCAGTACAATAAAGCACATATTTTAAAACATTCTCACAAAGCCTAAAGCATTGCTGTGGTCTGTGGCTGGGTCTGATCCTTTGCTTTTCTGTGCTGTGTGGAGGGAGCCCTCACATCCTGAACATCAACAGACCTGCTCCTGATTTACGCTGGCTGAAGCAAGTAAAGAAGCATGCTTTCCCCCTTCGTGTCTCATTATCTTGAGCACCTGCAGGTTTTGTTGCTTCAACACGAGAATTAAGGCTTCTGTGGGACGTTGACTTGGACTCTTGCCTCCTCTAAGGTCCTAAAAAAGGCCATCTCCATAAACACGCTTGTAACAAGCTGCCCCATCGCCTTTCACACATTCCTCTTTGCTGGAAGGGACTCCTCTCCTCCTGCACTGAGCTGCCTTGTATTTCACAGGGCCCAGTTGCCCATCTCTGCTCCAGCTGAAAACCTGGGGATAACCATTTTAAGACAGCTTCCCTTGTAAACAGCAAGCTTTTAGCTATTTCATAATGGCTGTCCTACTATATCCTAAAATCATAATTATTTTCCATATTGTTTTTTTCATAATCTGTTGCGATAAGCAAAATTCAATGATTAAAGAGGCTGTATTCTTTCCTTCACTAAGATTTTTTTTTCAGCATTTTTATTTAAAAGTCTGTCTTTCCCCAGCTGTAAGGATTTTATGTCTGTGCTTGTAGAAAGAATCAGGATAGATATTCAAAGTTAAATCTTTATCAGCTCACATGGAGGTTTTTATTTTCAAGCTTCTGCTCTGGAAATTGAGTGTCATACCATCATCTAGCAGATATGGTTAAAAATGTCTTTTTCCTTTCAGTGTGTCAGAAATTCCAAAAGGAAAATTACAAAGCTGGCCCAAAAAGTCATAAGGAACTTATTTTATATACAGCTCTCTTCCTGAGAATGCTGTAGATTTAGGGTAATTACTTGTTCTTGCAGTTTTGTGGGTTAAAAAAAACGATCACAGTAGTTTGTTTGCCTTATGGCCTTATGTTAAGGTCTTTGCATATTTCGTTTTAACTGGAGTTTGGCCTGAGAAAAGGCTGAAGAATTAAGAGTTTAACATCATTTAATTTCTTAAAATTATTTTTACAGGAGACTGTGGTTTGCAGACGCTTTTTTGGGGGGGGAGTCCGTGGTTTAAGCCTGGGGCTGGAAACTGGAGCTGGGAGCCCAAACCCAAACTGCTACTTATTTCCTGGGTGGTCTTGGAGAAAACCATCTCGGATTTCTTGTCTTGGTTATTTGGTAGTGAAGCTCCCCTCCCCTTACGGACCTTCTCACCCCATGGGGCACTGAGCAGAGCAGCTAGGGTTGATACTGGGTGGGAGCATCCTGGGGGGCTCGGGGGCTCAGGCTCTTGTAGCTTGGCCAGGGCTGGAGTCACTGTGAAATTACTCTGATGCAGAGCATGGATTAATTGGCAGAGTAAAGCTGGTACCTCCGGTTCAGGAGTTTATTACCAACTAATGGTGGGTTGAAGGAGCAGACAAAGACACCCTCCAAAGAGATGGCAGGGTGGCTTGTTTATCACAGTTGTCTTTAGGGAGCCAGGTTGCTGCACAGTGAGCTGGAGGGATGGTAGGTGGGAACCTTGCAATGCACCATACCTGGCAAAGACTTGAGGGTGATCATCAATGGATGCTAACGGCAGGATTCATTTCATCTCATTTTAGCTGCCTAAAAGCATCCTAGCAGGTCATTTGGGACACACTATACAAGTACTACATATGTGAAGGGCTATTTTTTAACCTTATTTTATTTTTTTTAACTCTATGTCTAGAAATGACAGCATGGGTCTTCCCTTTACACCCAACCCAGTGGATACTTGCAATCATAGAATCATAGAACAGTTTGGGTTGGAAGGACCTTAAAGATCATCAAGTTCCAACCCTCCTGCCCTGGGCAGGGACACCTCCCACCAGACCAGGTTGCTCAAAGCCCCATCCAGCCTGGCCTTGAACCCCTCCAGGGATGGGGCATCCACGACTTCCTTGGGCAGCCTGTTCCAGTGTCTCACCACCCTCACAGGAAAGAATTTCATCCTAATATCTAATCTAAATCTCCCCTCTTCCAGTTCAAAACCATTACCCCTCGTCCTATTGCTACACTCCCTGATAAAGAGTGTAGGCCCCCTTTAGGTACTTAAAGGCTGCTATAAGGTATTGTCAGAGCCTTCTCTTCTCCAGGTTGAACAACCCCAGCTCTCTCAGCCTTATAATCATGCTTATTCATACACCCTCATAATGAGTAATTCACAAGCATACACAGATATACAAAGCCCACCAAGCTACCAAAGCGATGACTTCTTATTATTCAATTTGACACTGGGCAATGTCCGCCCTTTGCTACTTGTGGTACTACCAAAAATGATGCCCATTGCTGACCAGCTCCCATTGCTTTTGAGGTGAAAACCCTCCTCTGAACACAGTCACCCCAGGTGGGTACACCTCAAGGGTGACCCTGCAGGCTGTTTGTAGCCATCCCATGTTATGGAGGATGGGGGTTACGGAAGATGGTGCCCCAGGAACCACACCATCCCTGGGGAACTCTGGGACCACGACTGCAGGAGCTGGACCAGGGCAGCCTGGGAGAGCCTTGAAGCCAATCATGATGCCTTCCCTTCCCCCTCGACTCCCCAAGCATTTTATATCCCTCAAGCCCTTCTTCCTCTAAGATAATTAAGGGCACAGGAGAAATTAAGCTAATTCTTTTGGGGATGTTGCATCTCTCTTATCATCAGTTCTTACTCCCCTGCTCGCTACACGGGTGTAATTAAAGCAGGTTTTTCTGCTGTAAGATGAAACGCCTTGTTCTTCAAGACCAGTTTCGGTTATGGTGGTGCTTGGCCTGAGTTTTCTGTGCCTCTCACTCACGGAAACTCCTCCAAACTGCACCCAAAACGCTCGGCTCCCGGCGGATGCAGGCAGAGGTGAATCCCCCTCCCCGGCCACCCCCACCACATTTCTGCTGTAAAGGGCTGCCAATCCATAACGGGTCACCCTGGGTCAGTGACCGACCTTCCCTGCAATCCCTGCCCAGCTGGCATTAAATAACGGCCTGTGCCATTTTTAAATGCTGCCATCACCGTCACCGCGGCAACCTTAAAACAGAGGCCTGTGCCAAGCCATGGAGCTGCCTCAGCCACGCCGAGCCCCGGGGACAGATTTAGTAAAGTGTAACAGCACCGAAGGCCTCAAGGACAGCAGGAGCCCTTTCTGTCCTCTGCAAGAGAGGGATGAGCCTTGTGAGACCCCCCAGCGTCTCTGTGCAAGAGCCTGATATTATAGTAAACGGGAAAGGAGGAGGAGGGAAATCTCTCGGCCTCCTCTGCCAGTAGGGAGCCTGAAAACAAGAGGCAGGCCTGGCAGGGAGCAGGGAAAAGCACTGGCCACCACCAAACAGTCAATATTGCCAGTGTTCTGGGCAGCCGAAATGTTGGGTCACTGGCTTGAAGACCAGGATGGACCTCATCCAGGTGAAGGCTTGCTGTAGGTCTTAGAATGGTCCTTGCGGACTCCTCAGGCAGACCCTGCCATCTGGAAGGGCATCGAGTGTTGATGTACACCCTGGAAGTGGCAGTAATCCATCCAAGAGCTGTGACTACCTGCTCCACACCTTCTTGCCTTTTAGAACTCTGTTTTCTTGCTGGAATTTACAAGACTCCAAACAGGCAGCGATTTATCACACTTGGGCTTGGATCGGTGCCGCTCTCCATTTTACCCTGCTGTTTCAGGTTCAAGGATACAATTAGTGTCCTGGTGTAAAGAGTTATGGAGTGCTAGCTGAGCCATGGTTACTATCTTTTTAGGGCTAGGTGTTCCTCACAAATGCAAGGTGACTTACTCAATTTTTTTACACTACAGCCCATGCTTTATGTCTTTAAGGCCCATATAAGCCCAAGGATGATGACCAAGGTCAAGGGCCATGTGAAAGGGGATGCCTCAGCGTAAGGCGCAGTCACTAGTGCCTATAGAAATAAAAGTTGCAGTGATAACATTGATGCTAAATCCCAAACCTCTACTAAAACTGGGATCACCCAAGTCAGCAGCTTGGGAAAAATAAAATAAATAAAAAAAGTGTTCTGCTAGGTGGAAAGTTCAGGTTCAGCAGGAGTGTGTGCCTCTCCCAAAGATACTGTGTCAGGTTAGGCCAGGTCTGAATTTATTCCTGCAGCTGGCTTTTGTGACCACGCTCCCATCAATATGAGATGAGCAACAACTGCAGGGAATATTGTGGTTGCCTCTGCCAGCACCTTGGGCCTTTACTACAAGGTGGTTATTGATCATGGCAGATAACAGGCTTATGAACATCCTTTAGAAACCAATAATATCTCCTACAGTTGATTAGGCTGTAAATTAATGGTGATTATTTTCATAACTTTAGAGTTGGCTCTAGTTTATTGTCTTTCTTTTTTTTTTTTTTTTTTTTAAGGGAGAGAAATAATCATGGCTTATTTTCATAAGAATGTTCTTAAGGCTTATTGATGGGAATGGATTTCAGGGCTCATTTAAATGAAACATGTCCTCAAAGTCTTTGCTGAATCAAAGTTTAGAGCTCTCCCAGCACATTGTGCTCGCTTTTTTTTTTTTTGCCTTTTTTTTTCATTCACCTTTTAGTTACAAGATCCTCAGGGCAGAGATTGCTCGATAGGAGTTTCAGCTTTGAGGCTGGGGGTGTTGTGGTGCCAACAGGATACAGCCTAGCGATAAGGCACAGCTCTATGCGATGCGATACGTGCTACTGGTGTTTGATGCATTTGATCCTGAACCATGCAAAACAAGAAGAACATTGCATTCCTTTACCTTCTATTCACACATTTCACCACAAGGGCTCTTATGTGGCCATTCGGCAGTGGGCGTGAAAGATTAACATCTCTGATAGCAGAGCCAAACCCTGACTGGAGATAATTATGTAGAAGGTATCTCATCCTCCCTGGGGTCACTCTTCTACCAAGTGCTTTTACTCAACCTGCCAGTTTTGGGGGGGAATAAACTCGCTTGAACATGTCTCCTGAGTTGCAGAGCTGTTAATATGGAATAGAACTGGCTGCTCATTTCCTCTTCTACCTGCTCTCTTTGGTGCTCTTGACAATGAGCAGAAATAATACAATCTTCGTTCTTCTAAAACCAGAGTGAGGATGTTCCCGTTGACTCATAACCTGAAAGCACCAGGGCAAAGAGAAGCTCAACCATTAAAGCCTGGTTTGGAAAGCGAAGAGACAGCAAATCACATCTCTGCTGTCTCCACTATTTGTTGGTTGCTTAGGAGATGGAGGGAATAACGATAAAGCTTAATGGCCTCTTCTTTGGGCTTGGCCCCTTTAGTCCATAGGGGGAACTGAATCCTTCCAATAAAGGAGTGAGATTCATCCCACCTAATATTTTCACAGTAGTTATCTACAGCTATGCCCCAGGCTCCCTTCAGAGCCAGCGGTGAGAACATGGCAGTCCCTGAGGAGGATTCATCTGACCTATTTTAAACATCAGTTTTAGGATGAAATGAATCATGTTCCAGCAGTTCCTATTGCTCTGCACTGTTATAAGCAGACTCTTGAACATCCCAGAGGTAGAAGCCCACCAACAGTGCTTGTTTTGGGTGTTGTGGTCCCCTCTCTCGGTGAGATGTAGGGTGTGTTCATGTGGAGACTTCTGACATGTGAGGTGCAACAGGTCATGGGATTAGGCTGGGAAAAAGTAGGGATATTTTCTTTTTCCCTCACTGTTACTGAAGAGCAAGGAAGGCAGCTAAGATCTTCTGTTACTCTGAGGATTCTTGGCTTTGTCTTTTAACTGCTTTGTTTATCAACTGATCAAATAGAGCAACAGAAGGGCTCTTGGGTTGGGTGACTCTACTATCCCAGCCGGTGAACTGGGCAGACCCAAAGCATAAAACAGGCCCTTCTCCTGCAAAGGACACCCCCTAAGACTGCCTAAAGCTGCATGGGACAACTGTTATGTATTAAGATGACTGGTCATACTTTGGTCTGTTGTCTCCTTTACGGAGAAGAGAAGCCATCCTCCACGGTCTAGGCTGAAAAACATCAGCATTTTCTAGAAGTGGGCAATAAAAAAAGACCACGGAAGTAGAAAACCAACCACTTTATTATTTATTTATTTTTAATAGCAGAGAAAAGACATATCATGCAATTTTGGGGGAACTCGCCCCAACCTTGACATGCTCCAGTCACCAGAGATGAGAATGGAAATGTAGAAACTGTGGTGTGAAATTGTAGGACCCTGTTTGATCCGCAGCCTGCGTCTGAAAAGTGTCTTGGCGTATATCTGAAGTGCCGATTTGGCATAGCATCCTAGAAGACCGCATTTCAGTTGCTGCGTTTCATTCATTTTTATGCCTTTCTAATGCAGATGCAGCTGAACTATACCATTGATTCATGTACACACCTCTTTTCCATATAGATGATGACTGCATCAAAGAAGCCAGCGCTCTGAAATAGCACACAGTGAAATACCACAGCAATTCTCATTTGAAGTCTATAGTGGGAGAGCAATTTCCAAAAATGAAGGGCAAAGTTCCTAATCCGTAGCAGCTTTTTTGCCAGAGAGATGTGGGAGAGAAGAAACAGGATGCATCCTCCGTGAATCATCACTGTAACCACCCTGGATTTATTAACTGAAATTATGAGGAACACCAAAAATTATTAAAACCTCAAAATGCCTGATGGAAGGCATCGCCTCAAGGACTGGCTATTGTGAGATAATGCCATAGTCTTCCTGCTGATTTTAAAGAATTGGAGGCTCAAAGGGTAAAGCTTTCAAAACCAAATAATTAATTTTTAAAAATTATGGGACAGCCATCATCACTGCCCATCACAGGGAGGGGTAAAGACAGGGTCTGGGAATCTTGTTCCTCCCCAAAACAGGATGACTACAACATTTCTTCCTTGACTCTCATCCAGTTCATCCATATTTGCACATGACTGCTGCCTCCTAGTCCTGCATTAGAGACCCCAAATCCACCCCTCATTACTGTTATCACCAGCCTCTGTTGGTGACTGCCCCCACCAAGGTTTTGAACTACATCCTTTAGATATAACACAGAGAAGGTCCAGGTTTGGGGCCCAGATTTTGGCAACAGCAGTGACAATATCTCCTTGGGGTTCTTTCTCCCTGTTTTGCTTTATGGCCCCATCCCAGTCTGCCTGGCTGGAGGGAGAGGGGCACAAGCCATCCCCCTGCTGGAAGTGGCTCTGCTGAGCCTGGTCCTGCATATATCAGTCTGCATAGCTGCTGCCTTTGACATTCCCCACAAACAATCCTTGAGATCCCACCGGTTGGGAACTCTGCAGGCTGGGAGAGTGTGAGGGACCCATGTTTTTGTGGGGGAATTCAGTGAGAAGGAGCGGGGCTTTTCCTGTCCTTTAAAGCATGTCACTTCCAGTGCCCTTGCTCCATATTTCACAAGATTATTCTTAGATTCAAACTCAGCTGAGTTGTGTCATGGCTCTCGTGGACCCCAATTCAAAACACCTGCTCTACCCAAAGGCCAGTCCTAGTTCTGCAGGGTTGTCCTTAGCAGCTGGCTCTTGCAGACTCCCAGAAGGAAGCAATCTCCGAGGCTGCTGCTTTCCTTTGCTGTTCTCTGTGAGTATCTGCTGCAGACCCCTCTCTTCTCTAATTTTCTCCTCAGCCTCCTCTTTTTCCTGCCTTTGGACATCTTTGTCCATGGACCTGAATGTTCTTCTTGTGGTCCAGCCCCATGAGCTTCCTTTGAGGTCGTGGTGTGCAGCCATTGTGTTGCCTTCCATTTTCAATGTCCTGCCCTGGACTTCTGCCCACTCTTAGACCTGTCCAAATCTGCTGGGAGGGAGAGATTTGAGCTTTATCATTCTCAATGGAGAAAACATCGCCACCATGCCCCTGGATGAGAAATCCTGAGAAGTGAGAGCCCTGAGTATCTCTTCAGTGCAGGAAACTGCCCTGGAACAAGCTGAAGCAAAAGCTTCACTTGGTATCACATCAAAGACTCGCTGGGAAAGGTGAGGTGCAAGTACAGTGTGTAGTCCTCACCTTTTTGTGCTCAATTAACAGCCAAGTCTTCTCCTACACCATTTTTTTGCCAGCTCGCCTCACTGATGGAGAAGAGAAGAGAGAAGCAGAGACGAAAAAGTGCCTCCCAGAGGGGACTGTTTCTTCTTGGGCAGCCACTGGTGTCTGGAGATAACAATATGTTTCCTCCACATTTTAGAAAGGCTGAGAGAGGCTCAGTCAGGGAAGCTCAAAACTGAATTACCAGCCAGGTCATTTCCACTTCAAGCTGTCAGAGCTCAAGCAGAGGGTGGAGAAGGACTGTTTGTTGGTTTTTCCTTCCCAGCTCAACAGGCACACTGACACTGCAGGAGCCTGGAAAACATGTAAGATGCAGGTCGTTCTATCCGGGAGTGAAATAACTCTCATTTAAAGATAAAGACCTCCTCTCTACGTGGTGGTTTCTGTACAAACCAGACAGGGGTTGCAAAGTCTGAAAGTGAGGAGTATGAATTTACCGGGGAGAAGAAAACAGGGTGAGGAGGTCCTAGAAACAAAAGCTTGGGAAGGATGTTGAGAGAACCAGGTTGTCTCTCCACCACCTGCACGGTTCGGTTCTGGGCTCTGCTCCATTGCAGGCTCTCCCCATGTTCAGCGATGTTCATCTGGGGAGGCTGGATACCCACTCCTCCCTATTTTTAAAGATGAATGTTAATATGTTTAATTGCCAGTACTCTAGGAACAGAGCCAGGACTAAAAAGTATCTACTAAGAAACTGCCAAGAAACATTGTTAAACAGGATCTAGGAAAAAAGCCAGACACAAAAATTTATGATCTTTATCTCTGCAATAATAATTTCACAGTGGTCAACCGAGGAGCAGAACAAAGGTCATCGGTTTCGTATCAGCTGGAGTTTGTGAAATCCTTTGTTTCCTTTAGCATGAGCTTACCCTGCAGGTTCCAGGCATAAGACCCTAGAAATTAATGCAAAAACCTGGCAGTCCAGACTGACCCACTTGCCCCCATACTTTGCTCAAGACCTAAGAAATCAGAAACCTCCCTAGCACTGGTCAAAGCACAACTCAGATCCTCATCCAAGGAAGAAGCATCTTTCACCTCGTTTATTAAACAGTTATCCATAAGAACGATCCAGTGAACTTCTATGTTTCTAAACCCACTTTGATTAACATCAACAGTCATGACAGGCCGTCTAAGCATTTAAAGTTGGCACAAATGTGAGAGTCAACCTCATGTTAGGCCTCCTTCCTTCCAGTAGGACAGGGGACAAGCAGGGACCCATGAAGACCTATGAAAATAAATTAAAGGAGAAGAGGCTCTTTTTTATTATTATTTCCTGCTTGTATAGTGGAAACAATTCTAGGCAAAATATACACAGTTTGCTTCTTGACACTGCTGCCAAGATTCCCAACTTTACAGCATGGATCAGATTTCAGAATATTTCCAAACCAGCCCCCACAAAATTAATTGACTATCCAAGAATCTTGGCCTTGGATGTTATTTGTTTTTAAGGTAAAGTTCTGGTCCCAGTGACTGCAGAGAAAAACCTTGAAAACATGATCTCTGTGAGCCTTAATCACTCAGAGGGTGGGATTCGGTTGCCTACGCACAGGAGCCTGGTGCCATCTGAGATGCCCTCGTATATCTGAGACATCCCACGGTGCTGGCAAAGTGACGTGGAGCTGAGGGAAGACGAGCACTCTTCAGAAGCAAGAGCTGGAGTCAGGGGCTGGATAGCCTATAGAATGTCAGTTGGCTCTGGGAAAGTATGTTTAGACAGCTGAATCAAGCCCTAACGCACGTATATAAAATATATATAATCAAATCAATCAGTCACTCAATCAATCACAGGAGATATTTCCAAATCTTCAGATTTCATGTCAGTTCTGGAGGCAATTTAAGCAGCATTTCAACGCTCAGGACCGTGTTAGCCACACACTATTCGCTTCACTGACACTTCCAAGCATACTGAAGCGTTCAGCTGGCCCAGGCTCTCTGCTCCCCACCCTTTCTGCTAACGTCCTCTTCTCCATCCCCTGTCCCTTCCACAGCTCTACCACAGCCACAGGAGATGTAGTTCCCTGCCTGATCTCCAGGCTGCAAGAGAAACAGCAGAGGGTTGGGCTTTTTTCTTTTTTTTTTTTTCCAAAGGAGAGGTATGTAAAATGCAGGAGGCAAAGACTTTCCACCGGGTGAAGGGGAAAGAGCTGTGACATGGTTTATGGAGCCCTGAGGGGCAATAGAAGGGGCTGGCACATGAACCAGCAGCAGCTCTGGGGCAGCATTACCTCAGAAAGTCAGCACCTTCACGGAAAAGCAGGATATTTTTAGTTTTACCCAGTGTATTTAAGTCTTCTTGGAGTACATTAAAATTATAGTAATTATCCCACCTTCTCATGTGGGATTCTGGGAGGTGATGGATTGGTGGATGGTGTGCTGGTGGAGTCATCTTTGGTGAGGTCCTTCTGCAAAACAGAATTATTTTGTTTTCACAATTTACAGCTGCAGCATTCCTGGCCCATTAATACTTGACAGTTGAATACTGGGATCTGTTCACATCACACCCTTCTCTCGCAGCGCCCCAGCGCTGAGGCAACCACTGTGACACAAGCTCCTTCAAAACAAAAATGCATTTTCACACTCCTGGAGTTGTGAGCTTACACATTCAGGCGAGGCTGACGTTTTCTTCACGGCAATATTTAACCTCTGAATCACTTCTGCTTTCCCCTGCATGGGTGCAGGGAAACCCAATGTCTCCCAGCCCCTGCTCTCCTCTTGCTGCTCCACCAGCCCAGGCACGAGAAGGGGATTTATTTCACTGCGGCAGCACCACTGAAAAAGAGCTGTTAAAATATGCAACTTTTTACACACAGACAAAAGGCACATTCTTTTTCAGATCAGAAGCTTCATGTTTCTGATTGCAAAAATAAATAATGTGGGGGGCTGAACAGAACAAGCTTTTTTCTTGATGAAGAATCAATTTCCCTTATAAATGAAGTCATCACCAAATTCTGGGTTATCTCTGGTTTTAACCTTATTTTTGAAAGATGGTGCTTCTGATCTCAAGATAAGGTCTCTTCCCCTCTCTTTGTTTCTTTTCATCAAAATAAGAATTTTATCAACATCTGAAAAAAATGTTTTCTGGTTCTTCTTGATGCATCAAAGGCAGAGAGAAGTCCCCAGAATCCCTCCTGGAGGAGTGACATATGTTTCTGCCAAGCCTTGAACTGTCCCTCAGCCCACAGTGACCTTGGAGGTCCCCCCAGCCCAGTGTCACCTTGGAGTTCTTCCCAGCCCAATGTCACCTTGAAGGTCCCAAAGAGCCATGATGACAGGCTCTTTGAAGACCTGTGGGGTGTGATTCCTCCACAGTGAGCCTGGGCGAGCCAAATGTTTGGAAGGAGAAATTAAGAGGGATCCTTTGGTGGAGGCAAGTGATTTCCATCCTGGCTGGGAGCATCATAGCAAACCACTGGGAGGGGATGTGGGCTATCACCTTGTCCCAAGACAGGATCCACGTGCCAACAGGCTGCAAACCTCCACCCCCTCCTCTCCCCGAGCTCAGACTGAGAAGTCCCTGTCACCCTCCTTTGCACGTGGGAAGCCACCTTGCCAGCATCTGGCCATTCCCCTGCCTCACACCCATGTTCTCTGGCCCCTTCCCAGCTCTTCCAGCAGCATGTTGTTCCTGATTATTTACTCTCTTTAAATGCTGCAGAAAAATGCTGCTTTTCCTGAATACTAACTAAGGAGGAAAAAAAAAAAAAAAAAAAAAAAAAGCAAAAGCAGCATATTTCCTTGCTGGACTGTGTTTGTTCTCTGGTTTGAAGCTCATTTCCTTACTGGACTGTGTTTGTTCTCTGGTTTGAAGCTTGCTGTTACCGCTGAAAGCTTTTATGACCCTTGGAGATACTTGATCCAAGTGACCTCTGATGTTTGGGACACTGATACAGTCCCACACCGAGTTTGTTCTTGCATGGATCTTATATATCTGTCCATCCATCTATCCATACATATAACTATCTTCCTCTTTCTCTCTCTCATTCCAGTGCTATCTGATCAGTTCTTGGCTTTCCTTACCCTTCTTTCATCGAATTAATATCATTCCCCCAAGGATGTTTTCTCCCTCTCCCGGATTTTCTCCTTTTACAGCCTGTCATTCCCCTCTCCATCTTGCCTTCTCCAGACCCGCTCCCCTTCCCTCCGTGCTGCCAATTTACAGTTGTGTTATGTATTCAGCATAACATATATATTTAAATGGGATGATTTCCACTAACGTAAACAGTCTGGCCCATTAATTTCAATAGTGGAGCTGACAGCTCGGGCCTGGAGTCTCATTGCCTGGTGACACATGAGTACAGCTGCTTGGACTTGACGGGTAACTGTTTCCAGCGCCGAGCTGCACATCTGCAGGAGGAAGGAAATACTTTCTGTAAGGCTGGAAAAAATAAAGCCGCCTAGATTTCCCTCCCCCCACCCCCAGATGATGATATTCATCATTCAAATGTTTCAGTTGAGTGGGTGTTTAATTCAGAGTTTGGAGGGGGGACATTTATGGTGTGTTACTAGCTTTGCTGTTGATCCTTTGTTCCAACCACTGCGGTGTTGGGACAATCCTTGGTGTTACCAAGGACTTCTCCTAAGCTCCTCAGAGCACTGCCATATATCCAGCAACACTGTGGACCCTGGTATCTTCAGAACCGGTTGCTTAATTAAAACTGAGAATGATGTCTCTCCTCAATGATGTTGCTATATTGATAAATTATAGCAGAGGGGAACAAGCAGTGGGATTTCATAGCGATGGGTCTAGCATGACCTTGAACAGACCATACCAAGTGTGGGCCAAGTTCTGACCTGAGACACCAACTTTACTGATGGGACCCAGAAGACAAAGTTAGCAAAGCTTCAGGAATTGACTCAAACTTTTCAGGGTTTCGCTTCCAGTTGCTCCAGGAAAAGGTGTGATTAACACCATAGACTCCTCCAGCTTTGCTTCCTCAAAGTAAGGCAAGTATTCTGAGACTCAAGCCTCACTACAAGAAAGACATTGAGCATGTCCAGAGAAGGGCAATGAAGATGGTGAAAGCTCTAGAGCACAAGTTTTATGAGAAGCAGCTGAGGGAGCTGGGGCTGTTCAGCCTGGAGAAAAGGAGGCTGAGGGGAGACCTTATCTCTCTCTAGAACTACCTGAAAGGAGGGTGTAATGAGGGAGGGTCAATCCCTTCTCCCAGGTAACAAGTGATAGGACAAGAGGAAATGGCCTCTTCTTTAGGATGGATATTCGGTTTAGGATGGATATTAAGAAAAATTTCTTCACTGAAAGGGTTCTCAAGCAATGGAATGGGCTGCTGAGGGAAGCGGTGGCATCACCATCCCTGGAAGTATTTAAAAGACAGGTAAATGTGGTGCTCAGGAACATGTTTTAGTGATGGTTTTGGCAGTGTTAGGTTGATGGTTGGACTCAATGATCTTAAAGGTCCCTTCCAACCTAGACAATCCCATGATTCTTGCCCACCACATCATTAGCTACCCAGAAAGACCAAGGTACCTGTAGGAAATGTTTTGTGCTGCAATCTGTTGGCCAGCTGTGGTCCCACATGTCACCCAGCTCATGATCTTCACTTGGCAGCTGGACAGAAGGAGAAAATGGGCCATGAGTGCCACTTGAGGGACTCACACATGGAGGATAATCATTAGCTCAAGTCTGAGCGAGTGGAAGAAAAGGAAGTATCACGGAAGCAGGGCTGTTACTTTTGGTGGGACAGCAAGAGAGACCAAGTCTGCTGGACTACATACAGCTGTCACCCTGAGTGTAAAACACAATTTTCAACCTGTAATGTTGTTTTTTTCTCTTTCTGAGCAAAAATCAGGTGCTGGGGATATCAACCTATTGCTACGTATGTAACTTGCTGCAGCATGCACTAGCTTTGCCTGTAAATGGAGAATGAATACAGGCCTAAACATGTCAAAAAGTGTCAGAAAGTTTCCTCCTGCCTCCATGACAATCTCCCAGCAGACTTGTCCTTTGAGTGGTGGAATACATTCTCTGAAAACTTTTTCATTATCTTCTTGCAACACACTGGACAGTGTGGTCTTCTTTTGTGTATTAACTCCTCGCAACTTAAGGTGAGATATTGGGAGCTTTGGACTGGTTTTGGAGAGTAATCAGCTACTTATACATGTAGAAAAAGGAAGTAGCTCCCACTGAAGTCTAAGTAATGGGGCTGGACTTCAGATGATGCCTAGAGCACTAGTAAGAAAATCTATAGGGAAAAAAGTCATCCAGTCTGCTGTGCTGCCAAGATCTCCATGGCAAATGTCTTGGAAAGCACTTTTTTTCTTTTACACAGCTCCTGCTAAAGGAGCACAGACTCACTCACAGACCTTATTTCTGTGAAGGCTGAAGAAGTGTAAAGATATGAGCAACTGTTGAAGTTGGCCCTGCTTTGAGCAGGGGGGTGGATTGGATTATTTCCAGAGGTCCCTTCCAACCTTTTTTTTTCTAAAATTCTGTGGTTCTCTGGTACCATTTGCTGTATCTAGCCGTAAGCTGAATTCGGGAGCTCCTAAAATGCATTAGGCTACAGAGTTTTGACCTTCAGGTCAGAGTTCTTGTGAGATACCTCATCAATCCACTATCCAGCCAGGCTCTGGTGCCCTCTCCTCAAAGAGCCTGATGATGGTGGGAATCTGTACAAAACAGGATTGCCAGTGCCACATACCATAGACACTATGGGCTTTTTTCCCTAAAAAGAGACGTCTGGTCTCGATTAAAAAACCCAAAACCTTCTTTCTGAAGTCTGTTGAAAAGGCAACAGCAAGCAACATCATTCTGTAACTGATTAACCAAACTCAAATAGCCATTCAACTGATCCAGAGTACATATTTGCATTCAATAATATGGTCATTTATTGCATCTTGTGACCTACTGAAACATGAACACAGCTTTTCCCTTCCCTGTATTTCATTGAGTTTCCTTTCAACACAATAGTTGTCTGCAGGCCTAGAAGTGTGTCCTGATGAGCCTGGATTTTCCAGAGGAAACTCTTACCTATTTTGTGGGTTTCATTTTTTATCTTTTCTAGAGCAGCAAGTTTCCTAGTCCAGGTAGTAAGTCAGAGGTGGGACAGAAGGGTTTTTTTTTTCCCCTAATATACTTAAGAAAAGCTTAGTTTTTGATGAGCAGACACCCTGGGGAGGTGACTGGCAATTTTACATGAATATCAAGGCTCAGTCAAATTCTGCATTAACAGCTTTAGGGATATATTTCCTTCTTGATTTGGTTCAGAGTAGGAAATTAGATCTACATGATCATGTCTCATGATTGGTTTGGGGTTGAAATGATGCAACACCAGCTTATAGTGGCAAGGATCTGAACCCACACTGGGACCTCTGTTGACTGTAGTGGAATCCAAGGCAGGCTAATCTGGATGGAGATCACAGCACTTAGCTGACTGAATCCTGGCTCTGATCTCAGGAGGAGGTTGTCCAGAGAAGCTGTGGCTTCCCCATCCCTGGAAGTGTTCAAGACCAGGCTGGATGGAGCTTTGAGCAACCTGGTCTAGTGGAAGATGTCCCTGCCCATGGTGGGGGGGTTGGAACTAGATGATCTTTAAGGTCCCTTCCAACCCAAACTGTTCTATGATTCTATGATCTAGCGAAAGTCTGCCCAGCCATGCTTTCAGGTTGCATATCCATTCCCTTTCAAAACATCTTTAAAAACTGTGTTTTTCCCAGTTTGGTTTCTTGCACAAATTTGGTACCACCTGGGTGTGCAGAGACTTATATTTGCAGTCCCTAGGAGTCCACTTCTGTGATTTTGGAGCCATCAGATAACAAGCAGAAGCCTGTTCTTTCCTCTGAGCCTCTTGGTCTTAGCCCACAAGTCCAAATGTGCTGCTAGTCTATCTCCCTGCTCCAATACTTCTCCCAGAAGACAGAAGATGATGCTTATCTGAAAAAAACATCTAAAATAGTTCAGACAAGATCCGATGACACATGCTGTAGAAATGAGCTGTCTTCTCCATAAAGGGAGCCTTCCACAACCAGTCCTTTAGGAAACATCCATGCTGTGAGCATCTTAAGTCTGGTGAGATGAACCCTAGTCCAAGAAATATAGAAAGACTACTCTTAGGACCTAGGAGATGAGAATGGCCACATTCTTTCCCATCCTCACTTTCAACTAATTTGAACTTGTTTGCTTTTCTCAGAGCAATAAAATAAATGTATAGTTGCTCCCTTGCCTGTCTCTGACTTTGAATAGGGCTCTGAAGGACACAGCAGGAAAGGATCCGGGCTGCCTTAAAGCATGGACCACATGGCAAATTATTTATTTGCCTGTTTATATCCTGTAATAAAAAATACACAACAAAACCTTCCTTCTTCCCCTCTTAAAACTCTCAATTTATGTGCGTAGCTAGTTTATATAATCCCCAGCTCAGTTTGTTTAGATCATACACAATGTCTGAACAATTTGCAAGCACTTTGAGAGCTTCAGTGGCACAAGCAAGTACTGGTGACTGGTGCCCTTGTTGTTGCAGAGAGGGGACTGAGGCACACTCTGACCCAGCCACTTCCCAAGGTCATGCTTCCAGGGATGGGGCAGCCACAACTTCCCTGGGCAGCCTGTTCCAGTGTCACGCCACCCGCAGAGATAAACATACTTTTCAAAAAAAATGAAAACTCAAAGGGCCTTGTAATTGCCTGACACAAGGAAAATGGAAGAACAGCAACAAACCTCATGGCTCTACCAAAGAGAGCTGGGACATGTGCTTTCCTTTGTCTCTGGTCAACGGTACCTAAAATGCCACATCCACTAGAGACATGTGACTCTTGATGAAATCTGAAGGAGAATCAACCCGAAGGTTGAAAATATTGACCTTTACCTATTCTGTTTAACTGAATTTTCTTCCTGAGTAAAAAGAACTTTCTGAAGACTTGCAGCAATGCATTCCTTCCACTTCCCATATTATTTTCATATAAAGACTATTGTACATTGACTTTAGTCACTATAAATGCAAGAAATTGAACACTACCTTGATATGTCCGTACTGCTGCTTTATAGCATTTCCAAGCAAGTCTCTGGAGAAATTAGGAAGGATTTCTCAAGCTTGTTTCAAAACCTAACTGAATATGGGAGTCCTCATAGCATCCAGTAAGACCAGAAAGCAAATTAGTTTAGCCCCAATTTACATATGACCCTCCAGTGCTGCATTTTTGATAAATCAGCAAGCTCATGGAGCTCAGTGCTCAGAAGACCTCCAAAGGATCAGCTCTGGTTGACTGGGAACTGGGGAATCCAATGTTCCACCAAGACCATCCCTGGAGTAAGCAACTTATTTCAACGAAAGCCTATGAAGTTCCATCTCAACTTTTGGAGTCATCACAATGAACACTCAGGCTTAAAGTTACCCAGACGCTTCAATTGTTATCTGTCTCTTTCGCATTGCAAAAACGCTCAACTCATCTTTCCAGTTACTTGAGCTGTTTGTGTTCTTGCTCACCATTGATGTCCAGCACCGTGGGATTCAGCTTTTAGACACTGAGGCTTAAAAATTATGTTAACATTGAAAGGCATAGTAGTGCTAATGTCTGCTGTTAAAACTTTGCCAAGCTACAAAAACAAGCATGACAACTAATTCAGGTCTGACATGATCGTCTGAAATTTTCTCTAAGGCCACCACAACCCTGCCAGACATTGCTGCTTCTGTGGTTTCTTCCTTGACCGCCATTTGTTCTACATGTCACCCCAGGAGGGAGATGTTAGTGAACAGACTAACAGGAAAGCACAAGGAACCAATGTGGCTACACCCAGGAGCTGAGTGCACACCTTTGCCATGGGACCATGCAGTTACTGCAGAACACCATCATGGGGCTGAGAGGAAAACAAAGAGCAAGGCAGTGCTTTCGTTCAGAGAAGTTTGGTGGCTTTGCCTAAATCCCCACTGTGGAGGTGACCTGGGTCTGAACTTCAGCCTGTGAACTCACAGTGTCAAAAGGGAGCAATTTGGCTGCCTAAATATAGGTGGCTTGTGCCATCTGAGGTGTCCCAAAGTATCCCAGTCATCCACATGCACCTGGCAGACACCAGACCTGGATGACATGAGGTTTACAAGTGACCTGTGCCTATCTGGAGCTGTAGCAAGAGGCCAAATGTGACACCTTAAGACACCAAAAATACCACCATCTTTTATGTTAGGCAACTGAATCACACTCTAATGGTTGGTCATCTGCATCACACCTATCCACTGCAAACTATAAACTTCATCTCCACTGACAGTCATAGCTGCTGAGACATCTTGCTCACATGGAGCAACTCACATGCAAAGACCTCAATTCAAGTGTTTAATTTGGTCACTGCATTGCAGTCATGGGGCTTCATGGGTAGCTATTTCTCAATCATCTGCAGAGGGGATGACTGCCCCCAGGGAAGTGTGGGGCTTGTCATTAGTACTATGCATGGGAATCTCTGCTGAGAAGAGTCAAGTCCTCTGGTCCAAAGTAGGCCTTGCCAGTCTGCAGTTACAGGAAACATTTTCACATACCTGGTCTTGGAAGCACCTCATTCGGTTTATCTCCCTCGTAGGTGTCTACCTCTAAGCTTGTCAGTCTGGGCATATTTTTTTAACAATTCAGATCTATCTAAACAGTTTGGGCAACGGAAACTAGCACACAATTCATCCTGGAGCTGGCATCTAAAACAGAGCAGAAGAATTGTGTCTTAAAAGTGCCTGTTTCAGTCTACTGAGTGAAACAGGAACCTGGGACAGTGAGTTCAGAGATAAAAATTTGCACTGGAGCTATCTAAACTGAGGTGAGCTGGATGCCACCTCTGATTTCTGAACCATCCCTACCCTCAAGCATATGAATGACAAGGCAGGGCAGCAAGCACAGCTCAGGAGGGATCTTCTCCATGTTCATGCTGACGGGCACTGCAGTCCAGAAGACTACCATGTGTGGGAGTGAGCCCATCTGAACAGCTTGCTGCCACCTGGAAGCCAGGCTGAGAACAAGAACCAGATGGTAAGATGTGAGACCTTGATTAATAATAATATGAATGCCTACTCTGTACAAAAAGGTTCTCATCAGCAGATCTCAGTGTGCCTCATGTGGCCACCGGTGTCTGAGAAGTTAACTGCGATCACTTAGCAGCCGAACAAGTCTCTGGAGTCCCAAGCCTGAATTGGCACCACATGTGTCTCCTGAGTAGCCCAGACTCCAACCAGCCTTCAAATACATAATTTTGGAGTCAGGTCTGGAAGTTGTCTGGATGCAAATTGAAAATCAGGTCTGGGATCAGACCGGGACACGACTGTTCATACAGGGATAGCCTGAAGCATGAGACACGCCAAGGACTACTTCATGCAGGGTTTCTCTCCCATGCCAAACTCCTGGCCTTTGCCCTGCTTCCAGTGGCAGGACCTGTCCTGCCATTCCTCTGCCTGTTCTCCACCCTCCGTTTGCTGCAGTGCTGCCTGCAACGTTCATCGCACGGCTGGGGACTCAGATTGGAGAGACAATTCTTGGAGATCAGGCTCTCCTTGAGTTGGTCTGCCGCTTCTGAATTTTTTCACCTTCTCACAGTGAGAGACATAAAATTTTAGCACATCAGATGACAAGACTCACTTAAAACCATCCTGACCTGGGTGCTTCCACCTTTTCCAAAGCAGCCCTAGCCCAGCCTGCCTTGCCACACGTGCGTTTCCCCTGTAGCCCGTGGAAGTGCATATCTCACACATTTCCAACAAGCAAGCAAGCAGCTGTAGCAGCAGATCTAAATCACAGAACTGTAGGCATTGGAAGGGACCTTTGGACATCATCTAGTCCAACTCCACTGCCAAAGCAGCGTCACCCAGAGCAGGTTGGACAGGAACACATCCGGGAGAATTTTAAGTATCTCCAGAGAAGAAGACTCCATACCTCTCTGGGCAGCCTGTTCCAGTGCTCTGGCACCCTCAAAGGGGAGAAGTTTTTCCTCATGTTGAGATGGAACTTCTTATGCTCCAGCTTGTGGCCATTGCCCCTTGTCCTGTCACCAGGCACCACCGAAGAGAGCCATCACACCTGCCCTTTAGATATTGATAAGCATTGATGAGATCCCCTCTCAGTCTTCTCTTCTCCAGGTGAAACAGATCCAGGTCTCCCAGCCTTTCCTCATCAAGCACGTTGCATATTTGCTGCAGCTGCATGGGCTGCCACGGCCAAGCACCCACATGAAGGTCCCACTGCACCCCCAGTGCGCAGAAGACACCCAGCAGCTCAGCTACTGAGCCAAGCAAGCTGTCCCAGCCTGCCAAAAACCTGGCACGGGGGATGCAATACAGCAAAATGCTTCTCTTCATCTGCTCCCTCCAGCTTATTGATTGGAATATTAATAAAAAAAACTTGTTCAAAGCTCCCTCGGCTTCCGAGATTACTTGGGAATAGTCCAACACCCCAGACCCAACTTGTAATGAGGGGGCTGGGGGATCAAAAGCATTTTAACATGGCCTTGCTAATCAATCATCAACAATTGGGTAAATTAAGCCCTGCAGTCTTTCCTTTTGCGAGCGAGGGATCTGCCGGACGTGTCTTTAATGAGCAGATTCCTATCCCTTTAATATTCCTTAATACCTTTCTAGAGGAAATGAACCGCGGGGAAACTTTGTTGGTGGAATGAGAGGAATGCAGATAACTGCTGGCCTCTGCTTTCTCACACACAGGGCTGAGAAACCCCGGCTGGACAAGGGATGCTGGGTTTCATGGCAGGGTGATTTCCTTTAAAGATCCTGATAACTCCTTTGGCCAGTGCCATTGCCAAAAGCAGGAGCTTGTTTTCCTCCTCAGTGCCAAGCTAAGCCCTGTTCTTATACATCTCCTCCAGGCATCATGTCCATCTGTGCCTCTAAGGATTATCTCCATCTGTGGTGAAGGCTTGTTTTGTAAAGTCCATCAGGAAGATGGACACGCTATTCCCAAGGTAATGGCCCCAGAAGCAGATTCCTGTTAATTATTAACAGCCAAGAGGCAAAGCAAATATCACAGGAAGCCAAAGAAGCTTGGCTTATCCTGGGATTTCACTGGGACTGCTGATGTTAGTTATCTTTTTCCACAGTATGAGGCATGGGTCATTCTCCACATCCCTCTGGGAGGCCTTTAATGAATCCCCTTGGGACTTGGGAGATGGCCTCTGTGTGTCTTCTCTTCCTGTGGCACATTGTATATTGTTCCGTTGGGACTTGGGAGATGCCCTCTGTGTGTCTTCTTCTCTTCCTGTGGCACATTGTATATTGTGGTCTTTTATTGAAGGCCTTAGGGGTATTTGAAGGTCTTAATGTGTTAAAAGGTCTTAGGAAGGGTTTTATGGCCCGTAGTAAGTCTTGGCTATGACATAATGGGTTCTGCAGACCTTCTGTGCCCAGAGACATCTGTCACACCATTGTGTCCCACCCTAGAAATCAAGACACCAGCACTTCTTGGCAGGTTTTGACATATGAGGAATTTCTAATCATGGAAGTTGTGCAAGACTACAAATGGTACCCATTTACAAAGGGACAGGGAGTGTGAGGCAGCTCTGCTAATTCCATGGGGCTGCAGAAATGAATAATTTGGATGTTTTAGGCACTCACTTGAAGATCTGCAAGTTAAGTGATGGAAAACGATGTTGTTTCTACATATTAGGATTACACTGTTCTAAACAGAGTGAGAAGACAATCAGATCCAGCGATACATTATGGAGATGCTGCTCAGATGGATGGAGCGCACAGCGTAGGCAGAGGATTTCAGGGAGATTTAATTTCTCCGAAGGGAGCCCAGCTTGACAGTGTTTTACCTCTGAAGTGCGATGGCACAGCAATTAGCACATCCAGCATTTAGCACCCTGCTTTCCCCTTGGGAGCGGGGGCGGGAAGGAGGAGCAAATACGAGTTGAAATGAAGAGTCCCTGCGCTGCCAGGATCGGAACCGCACAGGGACCCGCTCCGCTCGCCTTTCTTGAAGCCTCCATGGCACTCGTTCCTCCTGCACAGACACCTAAAATAAAAGGGAATTTATGAGATTTTGTCCACAGGCAGCAAAAGCCGCTATCGATTACTGCAAGGCTCTTAAATGAGAGTAATTCACAACCCTCTTCAGTTTTGGAGGCAAGCTCTAATTTAATATCATTATGTCTTCATGCCCCCACACATTCCACTGTCTCATTCACTAAGCTTTTACTGGGCTCTGGATAATTTATGGCTAGATATGCTGCCTTTTATCTGACCTATTTTTAGCTATTCTTGCTTTTTACATATTTTTTTTGCTGCCATCACAACTGGCAATTAAAGTAAAAAGGTTTAAAAAAAAAATACGATAAAGTTCCGCCGAGCTTTAACCTTTATTTCTTCTCTTTTATGTGCTGGTGGATGCATTTGTTACTGCTACAGCATTTTGAGGACAGGAGTTTATGGTAAAAATGCTTACCCCAGATTTAATTTCTTTCCTTTTTTCTTCATTTCAACAAAGTCCAAAGCGTATGATTTTGCCCCAGAATCTCCACCAATGACCCTGCCTGGGTTGCACAGCTGCTGACTCCCAGTTTGCTCCAGTTTCCCTCTGTTACTGAGGTCCAGAAATTTCTGGGACCTTTTCCCACAGGAATTCAAGTGTCCTCAGTCCTCAGTAGCTTCAAGGGAAGTTGTTGACGGGCACCACTCAGGTTTGAACCCCAAAAGTTTTCAAAGCTCTTAGGTGCAGAGAGAAAAATAGGGACAGCTTTTACCTGGGGGGTAGCTTAAGTTTTATGTTTTTAATAAAGGATTTTATATTTCTAATAATAGAAATATAAATGCTATTTTGTTTTGATAATATATTTCTATAGTTATAGAATACATACCATACATAATTTTATTTGTAAATGAAGTGTTATTATTTAAATTTTGGATATTTTAATGTTTCACACATTTGAATTATTTATCTGAAACAACAATTTATTTGTTGAAATTAAAGATTTCAGACCTAGAAGGCTGAAGATGTCCTTGTGCCCCTGAACCGTTTGTCACTTTTTCCGGTAATAACAGTTGATCTGCCTTTAAAAAAAAGAGAGATCAAACTACTCTCGGTCGCTATTTTTCATGTTGTTTGGGTTAGAAGTAAGGCCACATGATGGTGTAAATCAGTCCCACTGACTTCAAAGCTATTATTTCCTAAACTTTTTCCACTAAATAATCGGGTTGGTGAAATCTCTCCCAGGGGAAGAGTTTGGCTCTTTGCTCCTTGGCTGTGGGGCTCAGGTGCTGCATCTCCATGAGTTAGAATCATAGAATGGCTAGAGTTGGAAGGGACCTTAAAGATCATCAAGTTCCAACCCCCCTGCCATGGACAGGGACACCTCCCACTAGAACAGGTTGCTTAAAGCCCCATCCAGCCTGGTCTTCAACACTTCCAGGGATGGGGCAGCCACAACTTCCCTGGGCAACATGTTCCAGTGTCTCACCACCCTCACAGTCAGGTTCCCCCCTGCTGTCCTGGAACAAACCAGGTTTTTCTTGGGCTGGAATGTCCAGCCAGCAGGGGTGCTAAATGGAGAGGAGCGTGGTGGCATTGCTGTGGCATTGGGGGAGACAGGCTCCACTGCTGCTCTGGAGAGCCCAAGAGGGCCACCCAAGGATGGACACGCAGGGAAGAGCAGTTTAGCACCAGCTAAGGGTACCATCTAACCATTACAAGAGACTTGCACTCTACAGCTGGAGATGGATGTTATCTGGAAACACAACATTTACCATAGGACAGGGAAGCTTTGCTGGGATCCAAGTCATCTGCAAGGACTCGGATCTTTTAACAGAACTCATCCATGAGAAACTTTCCAACATCTTGCCTTGATGCAGCTCTAGGTGCTCAGAGACATTTCATTTGGTTCAGGAATTTTAGCCTGGTTCCTCACCGCTCCCTTCCTCAGCTTTTCTCTTCACCCTGAAAACAGAGGCAAAACCCCAAATCCTGGAATGTCTCACTTCAGCCCTCCCACGTTAACTTACAAGATCTTCTGCTATTCTGATGTTTTTCTGCTATTTTTAAGAGGAATGTCATTATGTTGATATTTCCTCCATACAACAATTCCAGTTTCTGGACATATTTTTAGACATATTTTGTTCACAACTATTAGATCACTGTCTTTTTCATATTTTTTTTTTCCCTCTGCATTTCTAGTAAATATAGAATTACCTTATTCTATGTATAAATGTGTACATAGCATGGTGTAACACTATAAATATTACTTGTAATTAACTGTGATATTGATATAAATATCACAGACAAATAGAAAAGCGTTAATTAGATATAATGAACACCTACAACTTCCAAGTGTCAAAACCCCATCACTTGACTGTCCCCAAAGCTTTGGGGCTTGAGCCTGCCGGAGGTGGCTGCCCTGTGTTGTGGCTCGATCCCCCTGGATGTGTCAAGTGTCCGGTGGGGATTCCTCCTTCATCCCAGCCCTTTGGAGGAAGATGATGGATGCTGCACCAGTGTTTTGTATTAGAGCTGCACAGATTCTCCAGCTGCATTCCCACATGGAACGATCACCACAGCGCCGCTAACGAGAACCAAGGATCACGAGGCAGGTTTCCCCTCTCCTCAGCCAACAGGAAAAAATCATAAGACTGGATCTGGAAAAAAAGAAAAAAAGAAAAACCACAGGGTTTTAAAATCCGTGCGTGTCAGTTGTTTTCACAGATGAGTTTCGTTTCAAGCAGCTTTCTCCGGTCATGAGGGAGAGAAACTTTGTGTTGGGCTTTTTTTTTTATTTCAGAAGGTAAAAAGTTCTTAAACTGTTGAATAATCACTGGGCTCCGGGAGGTGGGGCTTCTGAGTAGACACTCTAAGAGGGCATGGGCAGAAGGTAAGGTATGTAGGACATACCCTGTGATTAAGCAACACTGCAGGTGGCTTAACTGCTCTACACGCAGAAGACGATAATGAAAACAATTCTAACATAAACACTCTAATCCCACAACGTTAAAATATGAAGGGGAAAATATGTGGCAACAGTTTACTCTCGCTCCTGCCCCGCTGGTTGTGTTTGCCTGGTTGGGAGAGACACCAAGTGGGATCTGGTACCAGACCTGCCCGCTCCACCCTGGGGCTAAATCCTGCCTCCATGGAATACGCAGCAAAACCGTCGTAAATAAAAAATGAGCTTTTTTTTTTTAAAAATACAACCTTAAACCATCTGATACCATCTGATTACGACAGCCAAACGCTGCATTTAAATAAAAAGGGGAAAAAAAACCACAAACAACAAAAAGCATTTTGATGCTGGAGGTAAGAGGGACCACTTTGGAGATCTCTTTAGGAGAGAGATGCTCCCCAGCAGCAACGGCATTCTCTGCAACCTGCACTCTGCAGAAAACTCATAGATGTAGAAAAGGGGGTGAAAAAGTGATGTGTACCTCTGAAGGGCTCTTTTAGGTTATAGGGTGCTTGTCTACCAGGTTATATGGGCTTTTTTAGTTTATATGGTGCTTTCCCACTAGATTATACAGGCATTTTTAGGATATATAGTGCTTCCCTGGTAGGTTATACAGGCTCTTTTAGTGTATTTGGTGCTTGCCCTCTAGATTATACAGGGGTTTTTAGGATATATGGTACTTTCCTGCTAGGTTATACATGGTCTTTTAGGAAATATGATTCTTGTCCGCTAGTTCTATGGGCTTTTTAAGGATATATGGTGTTTTCCCACTAGGTAATACAGAGGTACAAAGGCCAGGGGAGCTGTTGCACTCCAGCATCACCCAGAGATGTTGGTACCCAGAAGAGTAAAATTACAGTCGTGTGTGGGACACCAGGTCCAGGCATTCCCACCTACTCTGAAAGCACATTTTTGGGTGCTCCGGTGGGCAGGGCAGGCTGGCGGCAGGTCCTGGGGTGGTAGAAACGAAGTGGTTTGGTTTTGTGCCCCACGCAAGAGGCAGGTTTGCCTCCCACACGCAGCCAGGCTGGAGGGTTGGGAAGAGCATTTTTCCTGGGAATCAGACGAGGTCTGGCAAGATCAGGGGCGGGAGGAAGGTTAGACTGTGCTCACCACTGTGATAACTGCACACGTGCTCTGCAGGGAAAGGAGTTCTCCCCTCTTGCACCCTGTGCCAGCCTCTCTCGGTGGGGTTCACCGCAGCCTGTAAATTAACTGGATATTTTATCACTTTTTAATTAACAATGCATTTGTATACAGTGTACTTGGATACCTACGGAACAGTATAAATAATAAATGCAAGCAGTGGCAATTTATCAGTGCAGGAGGGTTTAGTTGGATCAATATTGATCCCTCTTCATAACTACATATTCTTACAGGCAAAAGATAATATATTTCCTACTCACAGAGTGGTTAATTACTGCTTAAAATAAATCGATACTAGCTGGCCCAGTGATATAACCCATTAGTTGTGTTTAAAATAAATTAGTCAATGCGATTTTCTCAGAACTGATTTTGGGGGGGTTATTTACATTTCTAGGTGTTAGTAATTTGCGTCAAAGAAATCTTTGGCACTGATAACAAGCACTTCATTAACTAATTAAGCTTGTAAAGCAGCTCTGTGACTGGCATAGTTCATTCAAAGTTCAGCTTTAAGCTGACCAGAAATGCAATTCTTTTAAAATTTGAAGTGAATCAATCCATTAAGAAAGAAAAAAAATTTGCTGAAGGAAGCATTTGTTTCAGCTGGGAACTAAGAGTATTTTTTTCAATTTTGAGAGATTTTAAACACTTGTAAAAGATAGCAATTTAGATTTGTTTGAATGAGAGAACCTCATGTTCCTTCCTCCTAAAGTCTCCCCGTGCTTTGTGCTGAGGGTATTATTAGGACATTGCTGTCCTACAGGGAAAATCCCAACCAAGTTCAGGGCCTTGCTGAGCCCCTCTGCAGAGGAAGACTCTCTCCAAAGAACCAGTAAAGCTCACCACACCCAACTCTGTAGCAGATGGTTGAGAAGGCACTGTCTGGCTGCCCTTGGTTTGAGCAGCCTCCCAAAGTGCTTTCCTCTGTAGTTCTCCGAATGGCTGCACAATCAGCGCTGCCCTAGCAGGTGGTGGGCTGGTAAACAGAACACTTGGACATTGCCTAGTGATGCACCAACACATGCTCCAGAGTCCCATTTTCTTGTACAAATACCTTGTTTTGCTGAAGTTTCTAAAAAGAAAAGAAGTACTTCAGCTTCTGTTTTGCAACAGTGGCCGAAGGGACACTCAGATCCTTCAGTCCACAGTCGCTTCTCTGGGTTTTGTGCCCCTGCACATTTCCTGGTAGTGTCTAGACAAGAAATTGCAGTGCTCTTGTAAGTTAATTCTTGAAGTATGTGAGATAACGAGTGTCTTTGTGAACACGAATCCTAAACATTTCTCAAACATCCTCCGGGATGCAAAGGTTGTGCTGCTTGGGCAAGGCTGAACCATCAGAGAAAATGCAAGTGCCTGTGTCTCTGTGTGCACTGCACTGGTTGGAAACTACATCATCTTCAAGATGCACTTCAAGAGCACCCAGGGTTGACATGGCAGCCCGAGTGGGAGGGAATCTCCCCTCTGCACCGGAGGAGGGAAACCAAGGACCAAGAAAAGGGATAGGATCAAAACAGTGGTGAGGGCCCACCTGAGCATCCTCTCCTGCAAAGATGGTCCTAAGGGGCTGACCCCATATGCTGGAGCAAAACAGCCTGGTTGCATTTGAGAAGCAGCATCTCTGACCTGGCCAGAAAGGAACAAATGAATGAATAAGAGACTGGCCCAATCTGCACAGTCCTGGGACAGGCTTGCATCCAAAGCTTGTCTCTTCCCAGACTGGGGTGCGGACCGAGATACAGGGTTCTGGTTTGAGCTGCTCTCAAGCAGAGACGTCAGGCGTGCTGGCTAAAGGCTTTCATTTTTTTACTGCAATGCCGCCGCCTGCCAAATCGGCTGAGCTGGGAAAACAATCCATAATTGACTACAGAGGCATGAGGTTATAATGATTTACCCTTTTTCTGAAGCATGCACATAACCTCTGCCAATTAGCCCAAAAGTTAGAAAGATTTTTAATGACAGTCCGTCCAGAGGGAGGAGGTGCTTGGGTGGGGGGGGAGTTGCGACTGCAAATTACCATAGCCCGAATTACAAGTCATAGGAGCTTGAGATCTAATCATGCAAAGAGGAGAAGGCACAGCCAATAGCTTTGCTCTCAGATGAGCACAAAACACACAGCTTCCCAGTTGGAAATGGGAAGCAGCTTGGGACAGTCTGGAGCTGGTAAGTGAGGTTCTGCTGCTGGGTCGCAGTCATGGCACTTGCCCCCTTATTCCTTACCATCACACGGCACCTACCCCAGGACACTGTAGTTCATGGGAAGCAGAAGCAGAGACAGAGATGGGCATATCTCCTCTCTGATGGGAAAGTAAGGGGCTGGTGGCTAAGGCTTGACCCAGCTTCATGGCAAGCACTGCAATGGGACAAGACCAGCTGGCCCCAGTGAGCAGTTTCATCATGGCAGCGGCCAAACAGAGCTTCTTCTGCAGGGAACAAGTGAAAAACTTCTCCACCTGGTGTACACAAGCCAAAGAGGAGAAGTAGCCGGGAGTGAGTATTCCCATGTTGAACATACACTCCTGAGGGAATGAGTTGCAAGTGCCAATGTACATGCGGTTTCCTGGGACCCAGGAGGACACAAAGGTTGTGCTTCTCCTCCTGTCCCTCCTGCTTTCCTCTCCCTACCAGCTCTTCTCTCTTACCTTTTCCATTGTGGTTGCTGAACACCACCATGAGCAGCTTTAGAGACAAAACTCACTTGGCCAGGAATATTTTTTTTTTTCCAGTATCATGAGTTGAACTGGCTCAGCCAAGCCTTGAAGAACAGTCATGCCATGAAGGAAGGACCTGGGCTGCCTGGTGTGATGGCAGACATTCAGGTGCCCACAAAACCTCATGTGGATTTACTGTTGGCACAATTTCAGGGCAGGGAGGGAATGAGGCAGGTGTATGCCAGAGACCACATGAGTTCAGCTTATTGGAGTCCAACTTATCCTTCTTCCTTGGATGCTATTCCTAAAGAAGGCTGCAAAAAAGCAGTTGGGGACCTCTGTTATAAAGATCTGAACAGATCCCTGAGTCACTCGGTGCAGTAAGTGTTGGAGATGATAACCTGTCTACTAAATGCCTCTCAGATCCCACGATGCTGAACAGCCATTTAAATCAATGGTCTTAGCTGGGTATTGATTTGGCCCAGTGGGTGTAAATCTGACCTTAACCCTCTTTAATTGTGATGCATCAGCCACAACTTCATCAGCACAGAGCAAAGACTCAGAGGGCAGACTTTGGGGGCCTGGGTTTGACAGCGCATGCAGCTTTCTCCACTTTTCAGATCCAGCTGTATTGAAAACAGAAAGCACAGGTTTGCATTTTAGGTATTGACAGGCTGCATCTATATATAAATGTAATAAGTAAAACATATAGCAAATATTGCCATATATTCAGGCTGGGGCACATAAAAAGGGAGTGATTCCAGCTTCTGGCCCTTCCTGAACACCACCTTAGAAAAGCTGCAGAGGAAGGACAGATTAAATACAACTGGAGGATCCTGACAGCGTGCAAAGTTGTGAGAGGAGTGTTGTGTGAATGCACCACACGAGAGGAGTGAGAGGAGTGTTGTGTGAATGCACCACACTCCCCACTTGGCCATGGCAGAGCCGAGGCAGCCTTACAGCGTGGATGGACAAGGAAGGGGAAAACATCTGATGCTGTGCTCATGAAGTCAGTCCAAGCTTGAAAAACAAAGAAACTCAGCTCAAGATAGGGAGCCCCCTCTTGCAGCTCTCTTGGCTCCGCGTGTTTTTTACTCCACCTCTCATGTTTACTATCATGTTGGGCACAAACATATGTGTTGCTAGGAGGAGTCCCAGGCAAGATTAACTATCTAGAGAGCCAGAACAGAGCAGACTCGATGAAGAGATTGCTTCAACTAGAAATTTAGGGCTGACGGGAGTGAGGACTCAGCACCCAACCCACATGGAGGAGTCAGGCTCTCAGCAGCAACACTTAAATTACAATGTTGGTGAAATCTGCAGCCCACGTCCCTGCACTTCCCATGCAACCCATGGCAAGACTTGGTCCTCTGAAGCTAGACCTTGCAGAAACCAGGTAGGCAGCGAGGAGCCTTCCAAGTTAGCCACGAGGCAACGGCCACACAATAGCCTTGGGGAACTCTCCAAAGGCCACATCTACAGAGCACACAGCGCAGAAATGACTAGTCTGTGTTGAACGACCTTGCTCCATGGATGGCATCAGCGGCAGAGGAGCAAACTGCCTTGCCACAGCTGGTATCCCTCGGGTCTCCACGCATCGAGCTAATTTCTCTCTGTTGGTCCTGCCCTCCGGGCTTGCTCAGGGATCTGTGCATGGTGTGATGCCGTCAGTCCTGCCATGTGTCAGGCACATCTGGCTGCTCAGGCAGCCTGCCAGGGAGTTAGGACTGCACAGCTCTAGCTTTCACACGAGCACAGGGGGGGTTCTGAATGCCTTGTTTCACACAAGCCTGCATGTGGCCTCTTGGACCACTGGGCAAACGCTCTAGGGGTGATGCTCTGCGTGATGATGGCCAGATCCCATCCGTGCTGATGGGGGAAGGATTTCGGACTCAGCTGGATGGAAATAATTCCCTTGACAGGAGGTTCAGGGAGAAAGTACACTGAAGGGAAAGCAGGTAGCATGCTGCCGCTTCATTATCTCATGAAAGGAAATTTATATCATACCCCAGGGGGGGCTAAAGCCCTTCTGGAACATATTTGCACAAGTCTGCATGGGCTTCTGGCTACACACAGAGTGATCTGGACTCACAGGGAGCGTATCTCTGCTCTGCCACAGCAGTTTGGTCTTGGCTTTTACAGCTACCCAGCCGAACGGTGTAAGATGGTCCTCGCCTGGTATCATGCTCCTCAGCTGCAAAAGCCTCCTCTGGATTTCAAAGGCTACAGAAATTCCAGTCTCTGTTCCAACCCTGTTTGTTTTCTTTGGGTCCCTCTCCTTAACTAATTAGCTGTTGTGTTTATTGGAAATAGGAGACACATTCCTGACGAACCTGGAAGCTCTGTGTTTAATGGAGCCCTTCGAGGAGGCTGGAGTGGGAGCATTTCTTGAACAAACAAGTCTTACACTGCACCATAATCTTCAAACCGAAATGAACCGCTGGCTCCCGATAGCAGTGGGGATTGTGACATGTGTAATTTGCATAAGACCTTCACTAAATAATCGTTAGGAGGCCAATGAATATAAAAGAGGCTTGGTTCTTACCGGGTTTGATCTCAGAAGCGCTCACAGGAAAAAATTGTTAAGCATCTACATGAGCAAAACTCTTTGTCTTCTTCAGTTCAATTGCTACTTTCATTTGTCTTTAATAATATGGTATTTGCTCACTCTTAGACAGCCGTTTGCAAGGTTGTTCAGATCCAAGGCTAATTTGCTCAGACACTTGGCTCTCCCAAAGTGATCGCTAAAACTCCTGGTACACAGAGTACTTTTCTTGAATGTTAAAGCATTTAAAGCTTTTTTTTTTTTTTTTTTCCCCTTTCCTTGTCCGTGCCTTGAGTAAGTATTTACATCTAGTCAGAGACAGCCTAAAAACAAGCTAATCTTTTGACTGGGGAATGTTTTACACCTCGTTAAGCAGGTGGAAACAGCAAGCGGGTAGGGTAGAGAGGGATGGGCTATTTCCAGGAGGTCATTTTCTTGTTCCGGTCAGCCTTTAATTTAGGCCAGCCCTGCCCCATTGAGGTATGTGCAACCACCCCACTGCCTCATGCCTGCTCCTGGGGGCTGCTTCTGAACTTGCATCATGCAAAGCCTGAAGCTATTTTTGATACAGTTTTGGCCACAGAGCAAAGGCAAGGGCGTTGCATGCATGGCCTCTTACGGGGGCACCACCTTGGAAGTCCCACCACAGAAAGATCTCACAGGTGTGTCAAGGGTCTGTCTGACCTGAAATCACCCATGGTGTGACGAGGCTCACCTGATACTCGCTGTGTCTCAGCACACAAAGGAGAAACCCAGCCAGTGTCACGTCCCACCACATCGGACTCCCAGGGCACTAGAGGTTCAAGAATCGGGGGTGGTCCACAGCTGCAGATTAGGTCTTGGGGTTTTTTTTTGCCAGAGGACATGAGGCTGCTTCTGAGTGGTAAATCTGTGGTTTGGGTTGTGGCTACCTAACAGCAGGTCTCTTTCTTCCTGCCTCGATGAGAAAGCCTCAAGCCAGAAGGGATCATTGCATTTTCTCCTTCAAGCTCCAGGCAGACCACATCTGTTTGAGGTCCAGCACCCGGGGACTGATGGCAGCATCAGCAAATGGATCCTGGATCCGAGGAGATGGAGCGTGGTCCCCTCCCCACAGCAGTTTATTACCTTCACAGTTAGGGGGAAAACACAAATCCTTTTTCCTGGCTGGAGTTTGCCTGGATTTGCCCTCCAGCACCGGTTCTTGCAATGCCTTGCTTTGATGGATTGAAGGCCCCTTTAGTACCCGGTATTATTTTTTTCAAGAGAAGTTACTTATGGGCCCTAATGTCCTCTCTATTTTCCGATAAGCTAAACAGCACAAGCTCTGTAAGTCTCTTGCAAGCCATTTCTTCCAGCCCTTGTATAATTTTTGTGGCTGTTTTTGGCACCTTCCTCAATTTTTCAACTTCCTTCTGAAAACGTGGGCATTAGAACAGTACTCTGTGTTCCAGCATCGGGCTCGTCAGCTCAGACGCTGTCTAATCAGCAGGACCATTTCCAGTGTCAGTGTCTCAGAGGAGGAGGGAGAGGGGGAGGGAGGAGGAATCCCTGGCAGCAAGCTGTGCCTTGTCGAGGGCCCTCTGCTTTGGGATTTTGCACTCTCTTCCCAGCTACAGAAACCAGCCTATGTGCGAGCACATCTGGGTCAGAACCATGGAATGGTTTGGGTTGGGAGGGACCTTAAAGATCATGCAAGAAGATCTCGTCTTCTACCCTCCAGGACTCCTGTTTGGGCTGCCCTGGGCTTTGGCTGGATTTATGTTTGCTTCCGCGCCGTGCAAACGTGCAGAAGGCTTGATGGCCACCTATCACAAGCCTTAAAAATCAGCATGTCTGGCCTAATCCAGCTCTCCTCTCCCTCCTGGCTGTGTAAGAGGTAAGCCTGAACCATCGTGAGTCTCAGGACACCAGCCCGAGGCACGTCTCTGCCCGTCTGCCTGGGGGCTGCACGGCTTACAACCGAACAAGACGTTATTTATAGCCATCCCCGTGTCCTCAGCAGCTCTTCCTCTCGAGGATGGTGTCACCGTTGCTTTACTGCCCCTGTAACCACGCCAGGGCTGAGCTCTCACACCGCTTTGCAAGCCCTCCGGGTGCAATCCAGGCAGCACGGGAAGAGATGAGTGTTTGGTTGTTGGCATCCCCGTATCCAACCAGAAGGCTAAGGTGCTGCTGCAACCCATCTGCAGCGACAGCCTCTCCACTTCTTACTGCTCAAGCAGGGCTTCTCACTGTAAACAGACAAAATCACAAGTTTCTGAGATTTGCTTTTCATCCCGCTGCACCTCTCCAGCTTCTCCCAAACTCTTACGTTTGCACCCAGGAGCAAATCCCACCACCAGGAGTCCTGATAAAATGGATGTCGTTGATAAAGGGTCTTCCCTTTATTCCCTGGACCTAAGACTTCCAGGCTCCCACTCAGAAAAGTGGGCTCTCCAGCGTGCCACCTATTTAATGAGCACATGAAAAGACAACCCACCCAGAAAGACAACCAGGGAAGTCCTCCCCACACCATGCTGGTGGTTGCACGCACAGGCAAATCCGTGTGGCTTTGCAAAGCAATAGATTACACCAGCGAAGCAAGTGAAGTAATGCCTTATTACAAGAGCCAGGCTTTTCCAGTGCTTTCCTAGAACGGAAAACACTTTCCAATTTAGTTTCATGAACACCACCCTATTCATTAGTAAAGTCATGGATCACCTTCTGCTGCCCACCACCAGACAGCCTCTTTTCCGTAAAACCTTTTTTTTTTCTTTTCACAGGGGTCTTATTCTTTCGATGTAGAAATAAGGCCTAAAATAACATGTTTCAGAACAAATTCTCTTCCCAATTACGTGAGTGTAAACTTTAGGCTTCTCCCCCTTGACGCCTTTGCGATTCAGTCTGTGTTTCCAATGGAGCAACCAAACCAAGTGGGGACTCTCAGCGCCCGGCCTGCATGAAATGAAAGCTGTCGCTGAGACCTGTCAAGAGAGTCACACACTTCAGTGATTGCTAATCATGGAAGAAATGAATGAATACTTCAGATCCAGCCAGGTACTAGCATGGTCACCAAAGGAAACATTGAAGAAATAGACCAAAAATGGAAAAATGTTTGGGAATTAATCCAGATTTTAGTGCAGGTTTGATATACACGGTTGTGAGTGAAGGTTCTACCCGTCGGAGCAATGTGAGATTTTCTTTTCTCCTGCCATTTTCTCCATCTTTGTGGAGCTGAGGAAAGTGCCCCTGAGGCTTAGTACCCACAGGTGTTGTGGGAACAACAGCAGCCTAGGCTGAATTCAAGATATGCCCAGAAAAAAACATTACTCATTGCTGCTAGACACTTTTATCGACCTCCTCAACATATCCCTTGAGTGTCTTACAAATATTAACGTATGAATCCTCACGCTTCCTTCCTCTAGGAGGCTGTTATTGCCTAGACTTTAAAAGCAAGGAAGCTGAGGCTGAGAGGTGAATAGACTGGCCAAGATCACATAGGAAATCTGTGATCCTTGTGGTCTGGACGCTCCTGACCAACAAAACCTTAACTTGGCTTCTTGCCCGTGGCGGATATGAAAGTGGGAAGTTTTGAGTCACGCTTTTCAGGGAGAGTTTCCACCATGTCATGAAGGAGCAGCTTTACTGGTCCATGCATAGAGCAGCACAGGGCTGGTGTGTCACCATCCCTGTAGGGTACGGTGGGGCATGGACCTTATGGGCAGAAGGCAGGATACTCTCCCTCTGCGGGCATCCCAGAGAAATCCTTATAGGAGTCTGGTGGAGACTTCTGCACTTTTATTTCATTTTTATTAGGACTATTATAAAGGCAGGTGCTTTTGTCCCTTCCTATCAAGCTAGATAATATTCAAGGGCGACCCAATCAATCCCTCACATGCTCTACCATGGCTTTGCTTCATTTAAAACTGGCACTGGTTTAAAGTTCAACGTCTCGGACTCTGCTCTGGCATCTTCCCTGTGATGACAGTGAAAATGGCAGCGCTTGGAGAAATTACTGGCTGGAGCACAAACTCCAGCTGTATGATTTTCATTAGCACTAACGAGCATCAAGCAGCTGACATCCTGCCTAGGAAAATGACTGTATCTCTAAGTATTCATCCCAAATCGACGTACTAGCGCAACAACGGGCTCTGCAGCCCTGGCTCTCTCAGCGCTGCAAAGGGACTTAAATCTCCCTGGGTTTTGCTTCTTTTGGTCTGTTTTGGTGATTGTGACATTTGATAAGAAGCCTGTGTATGATCCGGCGTCTGCCTTCCCAGCTCCCCCAATCACGTCAGAAGACTATTTGGTTTATTTAAATAAGCCCGTGGCTCCTGGAGCTGTAAACTGTATGCAAAATCTCTCTTTGGTTTTTAAGATGATTTTACGAGTCTCTCGTCACTGCAAGGAACACTGAAAAAGTGAAAAGCACTACACAGCCCAACCCTACATAGTGCAGCCAGCCAGGAAAAGTACCCCATGTATACCTGCTTTAAAAAAACCCTGATGGAGATAGTTTTGCACCAGCTAATCTCAAGATTAACTCAAGATGCTCAGCTGACTCTGCAGCTCTTAGCCCTCTGCCATCCTCCTCCTGCATCGAAAAGCCTGTCCCTGTCCCACCAGGGTGTCCCATGGAGCAAAGTCCTTGGGGGAGTCACTACCTGCATCATGGCTGACATTTCCCCTGTTGTAGGTGGAGGCACCAAAGAGATAAATGGAATGAATAGGAGAGAAAGGGAGGTGGGTTCCTCTTATCCTGTGGCCCCACTGTGACCACCATGCTTCATCCACCAAGCTTGTGTGCATTCAGGTGTCCCAGAAGTCTGTTAAATGAGCTGAATTTGGTGAATTTATTAGTGCACATTGGTGAAAATCAAATAACGGCTTAACAGACAGCTGTGTGAGCTCTCACCCCACTTTGTGGTCAGCAGCCATGGCAGAAGTTCCCTCTGGTGCTACTGCCCATCCCATCATCACCATCAGCCCTTGCCTCACCCTCCGGGTGAGGGGTGATTCACGATCTCCACCAGGCTCCGTCATCACTGGATCTCCAGAGGAAACCTGCTGAGCTCTGCAGGTCTGGCCTGGTCTATGTTTGCAGCTCATCTCTGCTGACGTTAGCTTTCAGCAGCAGCCTTAGCTCACACTGAAGTCCAGAGAAATGAGGCCATTCCACCTTTCAAAGCAGTGTGGTAACTCCGAGGACGGTTTTATTCTCTCTGTAGCCAAGCGAGCAAGAGGCAATAAATAACATCCCCATCCAGGGAAAAGGCAGATGTTATATGTAACGGTGAAATCCAGCCATGGTGGCGAGTAAAAGGACTGGCTTCTGAGGAGAGACTGGAGAGATGAATAATCAGATATATATCTTAGCTAAATGGCAGCCATGAGAGGCAGAACTTGAATCTATATGTTTTTCAAGAGCGTATCCTGAGATGAAGAATATTTAGTGACAAGCCAAGGGGACAGCAGTCAAGAAACTGATGGCTTTTCAATCTGTATTAGTAAGAAAAATAAAGTCCATGTAGATACGCTGGAAGTGATAAACGCCAAGTAAGGAAATGCCTGCAGAGTCTGAACGCAGACAAACCAGCCAGGATGGAAACAGTAAGTTTGTCTTTGTGGTGAGAGGTAGGGGATGGCTTATCACAGTTATCACACAATCATTCATGTTAAAGGAGTATCACAGAATCAAAGACCAGAGTGCCAGGCTCTATGCATCCTGCAAGATCTTCCCTGCACTAAAAATTGGTAGTTTTAAGGTATGGAATGAAAGGTGAGGGACAGAGACAAGCAGACACCAGGGTCATACAAGGGAGGAGCAGCAGGCAGTGGGCTTTGCTGTCAAGCCCTGGGCAAGGAGCTTATAGAGCACAAAAATTATTTTCTTTGGCAGATCTACTTCCTGCTGACAGTGAGAGGGAGCAGGAAGATATTTGTGGGATGATCTGAGAAATAAGGACCCGCATGTCCATTGTGATGACATACCTGCACCGTGCCTTCTCCTTCCAGGGCTCCACTCCTCCTGCAGAGTTCAGTGAGTGACATGGAGTGAGCTGGCACCCATCTAGGCTGGGAGAGGAAGACCTACAGCCTTAGTCCTGGGGGCATCCAGGCATTGGCCCACTTCTTTGGACCCCTTCTGCCATATTCAGGACAATCTTGGGAGCTTAGGATAGGTAGAGAGGCCATATTTGCAAGCAAGGAGTTGTTTTGAGCAGTAGTGAAGGACCCAACCTCATCAGGTGAAAGTGCTGGTAGGAAAGACAAAGGGGAGAAGACACGCAAGATCTTGCAACTCACTTAAAGAGAGAAGAGGAGAAAAGCAAAGGTAATTTGGCATCATCCATGAACTGCCATGAGGCAGAAGCCTGAAGAAAGAGATGGCATGTCCCCCGATGGCAGTGAGCAGCACACTGTGCAGGTGTCCTGGGTGGATGCAGACCTAATATTTTTTAATAGTTCTTTTGCTCCCTCCTTGGTTCTTTCATCCACCCACAACCTGCTTCATCACAGGGGCTGGGAAAGAGCTTAGCACAGAGATGTGCTCTCCCCCGTCTGCTGGCAGGACACAACCAGCCCATCCTGCTGTCCCCCCAAACTTCCTCCCCAAGGAGCTCCTCGTGAGCTGCTGTTCCCTTGGAGATGTCCATGAGCTGTCTCAGCACCAGTAAATCGATCCTGCATGGATCTGCAGGTGACAGACCAGGCAAAACATCCTTGGGGGTTAAAATCCCAGGTGGTGTGGGGATGCTGACCTGCCTTGGGAGCAGATTGTGTCACCCCTGAGTGTTAGCCACCCTGTCTGAGAGAGGGAGAGGACACAGTCCTGCTGGGATGTTTCCAGGATCACCCACTGACTCGGCCACCGGCTGCTCTCCATGTCCCACAGGCTCTCCCAGGCTACCATGACTGGGAATTTCTGAACCACACACTCACTTAACAAAAATCAAGTTGGACACTGCCATTTTGGTTGATGCACTAAGAGAATAGTTCCATCCTTAGAGATAAACACCTGCATCCCGAGTTCAGTTCCTATCTGAGGGCACAGCCCGAGGAGCCAGAGCAAAAGTACCCTGATTTCCAGCTGTGCTGCCAACTTCTTACATGCCCTTGCTCTATTCGCCCAAATTCTTCACCTTGTTTTCCCCAGGTATAATGGGGGTAAGAATCCCACCTCCCCTGAAGCTCTGCAGAAACAGGGTCTATGCTGTGTAAAACACACACTATATGGGACACTGCAAGCTTCTCTGTCCTCCATACACACTGAGGGCTCACTTGGAGAAGGCAAAATCATGAAGTAGCAAGTATGGAAGAGAGAGAAATCAAATAGAACAGATTTACTTTTTATAAGACAAGAATTTGACCTCTAGAAGCCATCAGAGGATGTTTAATGACAGACTGAACAGATCCTCTGTCCCGTGCTGATCAAAAAATCTGAAAAAGCTCTAATCCAATGCTCAGGAGCACTTTTTTCCTACTGTAAAAATGGAATTTAATTAAAAATGGAGAGACAGAGACTCAGCTGACTCAGTGGGACTTTGGCCCCTGCCTCGCAGAGCACTTGAGGACATCTTTTAAGTCCCAGCTGATGGCTGTGGAGTATCAGCTAGTGGCTGGCTCTGGGGTGGATTCCCCATCATGTTTAAGGGCTGTGCTGTTGGGAGATGGATTTAAGCACATGCTTAATATTAAACAAGTGCCAAGCATCTTTCTAATTCACAGCTTTTCTGAGAAGGTGCTGGTGTCATTGTTTCTCCTTGGAGCCTGTCCCTGTGCACATGTGAGAAGACACATCACAACAGTCTGGAAGAGCAAAGCATTTTGCAATGCTTTTCCAGACAGTAAATTCAGGACAAATTTATTTGGTTTGAATATTTTGGCACTTGCGAATGTAAAATTCTCCTGTTTCCATTTTCCTCTGCTTTCCACTTAGAACAATGTCAATATTGAACTGCTCATGGTCTGAGTTCTCCAGTCTTTGGGGAAAGTAAGTCTATAAGTGAGCAAATCTGCAATTTTCCCAGGACAGAGTTGGGCCCAGCACATCTCAACACATCCGAAGCTGCACTGCTTCTGGAGCCAGGATGGGTACAAATTGATCCCAAGTATCCCAACGCACCAGCCCTGGGATAATAGGGGCTGATTGCAGAAGGTCCTGTCTTCTTTCTGCTGCTAAAATGCCTCTTCCTGGACCTTTAATGGCTCATGCCCATCAGAGAGGGCCTCCAGCTGCCAAGGTAAATGGAATTAATAACTAGGACTCAACCTCACGAGCAAAGGACCAGCCAGAAGATTGTGCCAGAGAAGACCACGGAGAGCCTCCAGCAGGACAGACAACCTGTGGGACAGATGGCAAAAGCTGCAAACAGCCTGCAGAGATTGCTCCCCAGGGTGATGGTACCAGTGCTGGATGCTTTAGTCAACTCACTTGTCCTGAAGTGATTTCAAGCCAGCCCTTGGCTGCGGGCAGATGTGTTTAAACCCCACTGGAAAGCACCAGAATAGCAGATAGCCAGTGGCTCTGGGACCCGGGGTGAGATACCAGCCTCCATTTAAGGGGCAAATCAGACTGTCTCTCCCTTGCTTTCTGCCTGCCCAGCCTGATACTGTTCCTCTCATGACCTGTGCTGCTGCTGAGCCCTACTCTCAGACCCAAAATCCGTCACCACTGCCTGTTCTTTGAGGGACACTGGAACGACCTGCCTGACAAGGAATGTCATCATTAACGCTGCCTGTACGCTGCTGAAATGTTAACGCTTCTATTAACACACTTTATTGACTTGCTTTTAACACCACAGGTGGCTTTTCAAGAGCTCAGGCTTGATTTAAATCACATCCACTGCTTATTGCTTTAATTATGGAAATGGCCAGAGCAAGGGAGCACATTTCTGGAGTCAGACTCTCATGAAAAGCAGGAGGGAGGCAAAACTGTATGGTTTTATTTTCTGAGCGGGTATATGGAGATCAGGAACAGGAATGGGTGTGGATGCCTCTCCACAACCTGGCTTGGACCTTCCCCAATGATCTACCATGGGCATAAAGGGAATCCAAAATTCAGCATTTTCTAGCAGCGTTAAATTGTGTCTGTGGTGAAACTGGGGTGAGAAATACAGAGAGTCTCACCTCATCTTTTAGCTCAGAGCCTTGGCCCACCTCTTGGACCCATGATTGCCTATGGAACCTGGATTCCATCATGTTGGAAAGCCACAGAAAGGCAGGACCACAGCTCCAGCCTCTGGACACATGCAGGAGCCTCCTCTGGGTCCATCTGCAGGGAGGCAAACGGTCCCAAGGCTTCACTGCTCTGCTCCCAGCTGGAAAACCCCAAACCAGGAGGAAACAAGTCCTCTGCCATGTCAACCAGCTGGATCCTGCCAGGAAGGCAGCTCAGCACAGGGGAGCAGAGCAGGCGGGAGTTCATCCTACCACCACCTTCCCTCTGCCAAAGGGCAAGGGAAAGGGGCACGTCTCCATCTACACTTCAGAAGTGGCTGTGATGGAGAAAGCTGGAGAGGTGTCTTCTTGCCCTTTCAGGCACAGCACTCAGCTTCACTGTGCCTTCACTTTCCAGGGTCTGAGGCTGCAGCGTGTAAGGCCAGCACAAGCCCAGAGCAAAGCCCTCACCGCACAGGAGGGGGACAGGACCCTTGGAGATGTGCCTGGGTTCAGTCTCAGCAGCCAGGGGCTGCACAGAGAAGGTGGGAGATGGGATACACCTGTGTGACCATCACAGCCTCTGACCCCATCATCCCACTGCAGAAGGATGTGATTTCCCTGCCCCTCAGTTCCTGTAGGGTTGCATCCATCCCTTGGTTTCCATCAGACGATCTCTGACATCGCTCTTTCTGTGTATCTCCCTGCTCTGGCGGCATTTTGCAGCTTCTCCTGAGCCTGCCCCAAGCACGTTCCCCTCCATCCCCCCTCCACTTTGCTCTTCCACCAGCTTCCCCCCTGTTTTTATCTGCATACCATTCGTGGCGCTCAGCCCTTGTGCTGTCATGCAAAACTGTGAGGAATGAACCCAGCGATAAAGCAGCCGGGACCCAAAGCGTGGAGGCTGCGACCCCCCTGGTTACGTTTCAGAGCCGTAAATTACACCCTTCAGCAGTGGGTTAAGCAGGTCATTAAAAAGTGAAAACACTGGAAAAATGTTCAAAAAGCAGCACCCCCTCCCCTCCCCGCCTCCCTCACTGCAAGGGACCTAAATCACAGCCACTTTACTGGTGTGCTGGGATGCCGTCGTTTATGCCAGGTATTTTTGGCATTGCCTTGGCTGTGGTGGTAAATTATTATTACTCTGGCTGAGCTGACACCCTGCCAGAAAAATTATGGGATACAGCTCCAGCCTCTGGACACATGCAGGAGCCTCCTCTGGGTCCATCTGCAGGGAGGCAAACGGTCCCAAGGCTTCACTGCTCTGCTCCCAGCTGGAAAACCCCAAACCAGGAGGAAACAAGTCCTCTGCCATGTCAACCAGCTGGATCCTGCCAGGAAGGCAGCTCAGCACAGGGGAGCAGAGCAGGCGGGAGTTCATCCTACCACCACCTTCCCTCTGCCAAAGGGCAAGGGAAAGGGGCACGTCTCCATCTACACTTCAGAAGTGGCTGTGATGGAGAAAGCTGGAGAGGTGTCTTCTTGCCCTTTCAGGCACAGCACTCAGCTTCACTGTGCCTTCACTTTCCAGGGTCTGAGGCTGCAGCGTGTAAGGCCAGCACAAGCCCAGAGCAAAGCCCTCACCGCACAGGAGGGGGACAGGACCCTTGGAGATGTGCCTGGGTTCAGTCTCAGCAGCCAGGGGCTGCACAGAGAAGGTGGGAGATGGGATACACCTGTGTGACCATCACAGCCTCTGACCCCATCATCCCACTGCAGAAGGATGTGATTTCCCTGCCCCTCAGTTCCTGTAGGGTTGCATCCATCCCTTGGTTTCCATCAGACGATCTCTGACATCGCTCTTTCTGTGTATCTCCCTGCTCTGGCGGCATTTTGCAGCTTCTCCTGAGCCTGCCCCAAGCACGTTCCCCTCCATCCCCCCTCCACTTTGCTCTTCCACCAGCTTCCCCCCTGTTTTTATCTGCATACCATTCGTGGCGCTCAGCCCTTGTGCTGTCATGCAAAACTGTGAGGAATGAACCCAGCGATAAAGCAGCCGGGACCCAAAGCGTGGAGGCTGCGACCCCCCTGGTTACGTTTCAGAGCCGTAAATTACACCCTTCAGCAGTGGGTTAAGCAGGTCATTAAAAAGTGAAAACACTGGAAAAATGTTCAAAAAGCAGCACCCCCTCCCCTCCCCGCCTCCCTCACTGCAAGGGACCTAAATCACAGCCACTTTACTGGTGTGCTGGGATGCCGTCGTTTATGCCAGGTATTTTTGGCATTGCCTTGGCTGTGGTGGTAAATTATTATTACTCTGGCTGAGCTGACACCCTGCCAGAAAAATTATGGGATAAACAGAGTGATCCCAGTGCGGGGATGCGGGGTGGGAGGCTGGTGCATGGCAGGGGGGATGGCAGGGGCTGGAGCTGGAGCTGGAAAATATCTGTGTAGCCTCGGGACCGTTCCCACAGTCGCTGTCAGGCCAAGGGGCTGCTCGAGTCAGGAAAGTACCATCTCCAGAGCAGAAACGTGGGAAGAAGAGGTGATGAGTAGGTCCTCAGAGTTAACACAGGTAAGGACCGGAAAAGATTGGTCCGTGGGTACAGCCTGGTACTTTCCAGTAAGTTAGAGCTTATAAATCATTTTGACAAAATAATTAAAGCGTGTATGTGCGGTGATTTATAATTCTGCCTCTCGCCCGTAACACCCTAACCCGCAGTGCCTCTTGATACAGAGATGTATAAAACCAGGGGAAAACCAGTCTGAGATACACCTGAAAAGACTATTCTTGTCCTTGCACCGTGAAGTCCCAATCCAGAATGACTCCAGATCAAAGGTAGCACTCTGAATCAGTGCTGCTGTGGGTTGGGTGACTCCACTAGAGCTGAGGTCTGCTGAGATCAGTCTCCACCACGAGTCAAACAGTGGGGCTTGGCTGTCTGACTGCAGCCTCCAGGCTACATCAGTGGGAATCGTGAGGAAGAAAGAATAAAAACTGAAGGCACAAATAGCCACCTTCTTAAATCCATATAATATTAAACTAGAGAGAAATCCTGCTGCAGAGGCAAATACAGAAATGCACATGCGGACTGAGAGCTTGGCCTGACCTACAGCTTTCAGTGATGGGCAGACATCATTATTAAAGTTCATGAGACCAGATCCCATGCTGTGGAGGCCAGCTGAAAACATCAGAACGATGTTTACTCTTCAGCTTTGCTCAGTATAGTCATAAAAGAGAGAATTAAAGTAATTTAGGATCACATTAGTCCTTTAGATGGAAGAAGAGCCTTGGCCCTGGAGTTTAACAAGGAGGGGACCTGGAGAGTTTGGCCAGAAGGGAATGGCCCCTTGCTAATATGCAGTGATGAACCACGTAGGTCTTCATGAGGTTTTATTTTTATTGTGACCCTCTGAGGGCTAGTCCAAACACTAATAATCTAAAATTATTTTAGGGAATGTTTTACTGGGGAGGAAAGAGGTATACAGGATTCAGAAATACTGTCTGATCTTCTCTAAGAGAAAAGGATGTGATTTCTCAACAGCCTCATCTAGACCACCCTTTGAAGACACACCACACGTACCTTGAGATCCTGGCCCTCTGAACAGCCAAGGCAGGGATGGGAGGGATGCATTGATGGTCCCACCTGGGCTCTTGCCCCCAGTTTCCTTTCCCAGGAAGGCAGAAGGGAGCAGGAGGAGAGGGGAAAGATGTCTCAGCCATCTGTGAACTCAGGACATGGCCAGGAGATGACCACCACATACCAAATCAACAATGTCCACAGAAGAGCTGAAAAAATGAGGAACTGTTTAGGAGGAGAATGAGACAATTTGGCTCTAGATTATTTGACTGACCCAAGAAATAGCGGAAAGACTAGGTTGGGATCTTGATTTTAAAAGTTTCCTCTTTTTTTGGTCTAGACTTGATCAGTTCTGTAATATATACATTCATTTCCCTCTCCCCTTCCAAATCAACTGCCAGTGAGTGACATTTCAGTGGAGTGGCATCCTACTGGTATATAAATGAAGCTTTTATACATTCTTGGAAGAGGTAGTCGTCTTCTGAGATTCTTGGAATTCAAGTCAATGATGAAAAAAAAATGTATTTTTTTTAAACCTGCAAAACTTTTTTTTTTTTCCTAACAGATGCTCTATGCAAATGTTGAAATAAGTATATTAATATCAAGCTCAGCCATCTGTTTAAATAATTTCTCAGGGGAAAAAAAAAATTGTAGCAAGAGTGACATGAAAAAATAAAGCTGGGTAGCAGGTTTCAACAGGGTATATCCCGTCAGATTACACGGACTAACGAATGAGGCGGTTTCTGCAGGGAGCGGCCCCACTTCCAGCAGAACTGGTGGTTTTCCAGTGACAGCCCCAAACGCTGCTCCTTACACCGCTGTCGCTGCAAGATCATCCTCTACCATGTTAATTCTAATTCCTGCAAGGCCAGGATGCTTCTGAGTTTTCCAGAGTATAAAGGGCCTGATCCAGCATCCAAAGGCAGTCAGCTCGGCTCTCCATCCCAGGCTCCCTTTGGAGCTGATGGAGAGGTGTAGGCACTTTTAGGATGTGAATCATCTGCCGTGCTTTGGGATGAGCTGAATCACTCCCTGGGCTCTTGAGTAGGCATGCAGAAAGTCTACAGGGCAAGGGAAAAGCCTCCCAAATATCCTAGCCTTTCTGCTAGGTGAGAGGGAGGAGGTCCAATTGGGTGGGCATCGTGACACAACCTGGATGCAGTGCAAACATTGTGAAGGTCACACCTTCTCCAAGAGTGAGGCTGGAGGGTATTCTGCCTTCCTTTATTTTGGGGCCATGTATTCTGGTAGGGGTCCTCCATCCTCAAATGGGGCATGGCAGTGATTGATCAATGACCCCAAATTGCACCCCAGACCTGTTGGGTCCCTCCCACCCACTCCCAATAGGTTCTGAGTGATGCTGGGGAGGGCAGGGTGAGCGAACCTGCCCGGCGGGAGGGTGCTACGGCGCTGCCCATGCAATCGTTGCGAAACAAACCTCCAGCAAGGCGAAGAAGCCTCATTAAAAATAATCAGCAGCCCTTTCAAGCTGCAGGAAGCGGTGCTGCTGAATGGAGCTGCTCTGAATGCGCGCAGATGAGGGGAGCAGCTGTGCGGAGTCGGCGAGCTCTGCAAGCGCGCCGGGGCTGCGCATCCCCAGGGATGGTGCCTGCACCCAGAAGGGGACCTGCTTCCCATCCCTGCCTCTCCCACCGGCTCTGCCTGGACCTCCACCTCCCTCTCCTTAAGGTGGTGGTGGACTTAAACTGATCATAGAATCATCAACTGGTCAGTGTCTTGCCACCCTCACAGTAAAGAATTTCTTCCTAATGTCTAATCTGACATCTCGTAATGGGATGAGCTCTAGGAGAGACGGCCGTTAATGTGGCATCATTTTCCTTCTCCCAGCCTGCATCCCTCCACGTCTCAGGGTTTAGCATCAGGCCCAAGCACTTGCCTAAACTCTTCCTTGGTAGCACTGAAGTGAGGATGGGGAGAAATATATCAGCCAAAGCAAGACAGGGAGTTGAACTGAATTCCATAAATCCTCTCTCTCCAAATCCGTATGAAAGGAACAGACAAACAAGGCAATTCCCCCTCCACCCATCCTCTTCAAAGATTCTCTCTTACAGAAGATTTTGAGGGCTGGGTGGTGACCATCAGCAGCATGTGATGTAGATGGTCTCACCCAGCCTGAGAGACAGGTCCTCAGCCATGGGAGGGGATGGTGGGATGCACCCCTCCCCTGCAGTGCCCCAGCAGAGAGATGGCCATGCTCTTCCCATCACTCCCACCTCACTGCATCAACCCAACCTGGACTTAATTGGCTTGTTCCAGTTCTTGTTTGAGTTTCTACAACTGCCAAAAAAAAAACCCAAACCACAACTAATTCGTGAGGCATGTGAGTGGAGCTCAGCACAAGTGACTTAGGACATGGGTGGTGGAGATAAGCCCCAGTGCAAAGACACCCTCAGTGGTGGTGTTCCTGCCTGGAGTTTCATGGATGGCTCTTAAATCCAGAGGAGAAATATTCTGCATGTTTCTGGGCAGATTGGACAAGGCGTTTGGGAGGCTAATGAGGCATTGAGGAACTCCGCTGGGCTTGGCTCCTGAGCTGTTTTTCTAGCTTATTTTTGCCTTGGCTCATAGTTCCCAAAACATCCATCTACCTTCAAAACCCAGGCAGATCTGCAGGGGAACGATGCCCTTGGCTCACTGTGGGGAGGGCATTATTTTCCCATGTAGTGGTGAGGCTGCATCCTACAGCTGTACTTGAAAATAAAATGGATCAGGGTTGGCTTTCCACACTGCACAGCTCACATCCTCATCTTCCTGCCATCCCAGACGGGGCTGCAGTCCTGTCTGCACCTTGGGAATGAGAGTGGGTACCATCTGTGGGAGAATTAATTGGTCTGGGACAATGCACATGCCACGGAGCATGCTGTGGATGATCACAGGAGTCTTGGCTCTGGCCCTGGTCTTGTTTAGGTTAATAGTCCAGACATAGTTGATGTGCTTCTAAGACAGAGACAAAAGCCCTTAAAAGCCATTATAAAAAGGCCCGTTTCAGTACTCTCTGCATATTATCATCTAAACTTAAGCCCTTTCATTAGGAAAGCGCAGCACGCTAAAGCATCATCCTCAGCAAAATTAAGATGTAGCTGTTGACCCATCCCTGCTTCGCACTTCCCAGTGCTGAGAGGCAGAAAAGAAAGATCCACGGATCTCGTCAAGGCTAGAAGTTGATTTGCAGTCCAACTTCCTAGGGGCCACCATGCAGGAAATTCCTTCTTGTGCTCATGGCTTGTTTGAGGCATGACAACCTCTTTTAGAAGGATAACCTACCTTGATCAAAAGACCAGAAAAGCTGACTAATTTTTACCTTCTTTCCTCATAAAAAGGAAAGTAGAAGCCCCTCATAGCCATGAGTGGGAACATCTTAATCCTCTCCATCCCCTACCTAGTTTGGCATGTGACTCTGTCAGCTTTAATGACATGGCTCGAGTAAAGCCATTGTGTCACCATGGAGGGCCCAAAGGAAGGAGATCAGAGCCCATGGGTAGCAGCACCCCGTGTGATGCCACGTGGGTGGGATTTTCAGAAGAGCCAAAGCATCTTCCCAGCCAACATTCAGCGGAACAAATTTGTCAAGGGAGAGCTTGGCCAAACCTTTGGGGCCCAGAGGAGCCATGTTACCACCTCCACTCCCTCCACACCTCATGTCTCTGTCTCTCCACTACTCTCTGTCTCTCAAGAAATAGCCATTAATTACCAAAATTTCAAAGCACATCCTACCCGCACCTGGGTGACAGGCACCTCAGGGACCTCAGGTAAGACCTCACCCTCCAGAGGGAGGTGGCAGTTCCTCTCTCCTAAAGAGAGAAGGAGCAGAGAGGGATGAGAGCCCTCCCAGGGACCTCAAAGGTGTGCCTTCAGCTGGCGGGAGTGAATCCAGCCCCTGTGATCCCTCCCCAGCCACACGTACCGTCTTCTTGCACTACATCTGCCCTGCAGAAAGCCCCATCCCATCTTCTTTGCTTTTGGCTGCAGAACGCAGCTCAATCCTCTAGTGTGAGACCAGGGCTGAGAAACACCAGAGATCAGAGAGGCAAGAGAAACAGCAGGAAGCAACTTTTATTTACTGCAAACACAAGGAAGGGGAAAAGATGAAGCTTTCCTGCCCAAGGAATTTATTAATTTTATTTTATTTTTCTGAGATGCAAGATGGATTATTAATTTCCCACCCTGTTTGCAAGGAGATGAGCATTTATGTCCCACCCTCTGGGCAGATCTCAATGCAGGTCATCCCCATTGCCATTCAAAACCATCCCTGGAGGTTCCCTTGCACCCAAAACTCCTTCCCTCATCCCAGACTTTTACTCATTTACCCCAGCATGGATGCAAGTGATTGCTCGTGAGATGATAGCATAACCCAAGATGATAGCAGAGCCAAGAGGCTCTGTCTGCAAAGTCATGTAAGAAATTTCCCCTGTGCACTGCAGCTAAACCGAATCACTCTGGGCTGAGACAGAACCAGCTTTCATCAAATATTAAGTGAGCAAAGATTACTGCTTTTTTTTGGTCATTTGGGGCTTTCCCGATATCTGCTCATACAGGTCTGTTCCTCTTCCACTGAGGCGGAGAAGAAGATGCCTAAAAGCTGTGCAAAAAAAGGCTCCTTCCAGGTGAGAAGTCCTGGGAAGGAGGATTATTTCGGTGCCAAAGCTGCCACATGGGCTGTCACCCTCACCCCTGCTCCTCCCCGAGCTGCCTGCTGCTGGTCACAGCCCCACATCCTGACCGGGGAGCCACTGGTGTTGCTCGATGGGTCACCAGAGCCTTTACCTCATCGCTCCTATGAGTCATCTTCACTCTTTTTTGATAGAGCAAAGGCAAGGACTGCCAGACTGGAAGCAGGAGAGCACACGCAGCAGTAACAGGACCAAACAACTCCTCTAACATTAACAGCAGGTGATAGATTTTCGCTTCCTGCTTGTTTTCCCTTTCCCCATCACCCCTTTGACAGTGCGGTTCCGGTGCCCTTCGTTTCATGTTTCACTGTGTGTGAGGTTTTTTTTTTTTCAAAAGCAAAATAAAAAAGCACATTTTACACCACCCGCACATGCAAAAATAGCAAAGGGAGCCTTGAACAGAAGCCGCATTATGTTTGGAGCGGGTTCCTCCTGCCAGGCGTGCTGTGTCACTTCTTTCCAAGTCTTGGCGTGTTTCAGAGAGCGTCCATCCTTCCTGCAGGCTCTCAGGATGACCAGGGCCAGAAACCTGACAGCTCCACTCGTGGCTCCCAAACAAACCCTGCGGGCAGCCGGCCACGGCGTGAATCACAAGCCCCGTTCACTTTTGCAGGTTCAGGCTTCTGGTGGGTATGAGGCTATTTTTGTCCCCTCTTGGCTTATCCAAGAGAGGTGGGTTGTCCTACAGCCTCTGGTTTAGCCTCTTGAGGATAAATCACAAATTTAATCCCAAATTCCAAAGCCTTTAGAGATGAAAATGGGTGGTTTTGTTATTCAAGTAAAGGCCAGATAAAACCAGGCATGTTTAATTTCAGACCCTCACAAGGAGGTGCCCATGGAGACCAGAAGCAGCATAAGGCATTTACTACCTTGGGTCCCATGGGTTGTGTTAAGCTGTCTGGGTCTGACCAAGGACACCTACGATTGAACAACTGGGTGCTCAGTGGACAAAAACAGATACTTCTGGGGGTGTGATTCATCTGGCCTGTTTTGGAAACCTACCTCTTGGCATCCACTAGATCTCCGTGGCCTGTGAAGAGAGATGACATGGTGAAATCCAGTGCTGGTGCCCACCCTGCCCTCTGTGCCTGGGAGAAGCAAATAGAGGTGACGAGGAGACACCAGATGGGGAGCTTGTTCCCATCCCCATGAAGGAGACCAGACCAACCCAGTGAGAGCACCTACGCAGAGCCTGATGCAAGGAGAGAGGAGGCCCAGGCAGCAAAATATATCGGCAGAGCTCTGGGCCTTTGAGCACATGTGGTGTTAGGATATTGCATAGCATTTGAGTGCATAAATATTAAATAAGCTGCAGCGAGGAGGAGAGAGATGCCTGTGCTGTTGGCACCCTGGGGCAGGGAGCAGGAGCTGGGCCATTGCGTACATCCCAGTACAGCCCTGTGTCGGGCACAAAATGATCCGTGGGCTTGGGCAGCAGCACTGAGCATCCCTCGGGGGGCTTCTGCTTTCATACGGCAGCTCCTCCACAGAGGCTGGCCCTGAGGTTCCCCGCTTGTTGTCCGGACTGAGGCACTTAGCAAATCCCATGTAGCTAATTACACTCCAGTTCAATGCCTCGTTGCCTCTGGTACCGTTTCTTATGTTAATTAGCAGTACCCAGCAGGGGAGCACGCATCCCCGCCATGTCTTGTTTTCCCCCTGCCTCAAGTGAGAGATGAAGGCCGCTGATGGGAGCTCTCCTCCATGTCCCACGGAGATGGGAGAGGGGGGGACACTCAGATTTGCTGCTTGTAGCACCTTTGAGGATCTGTCTGTGCATTAATTTAGCCTAGATCAATCTTCTCCTGGTCCTGTGAAGGTCGGCACAGCTGGCAGCATCTGAATCCCCTTGACGGCACATGAAATCTAAGCAGGCACAGGTGGGGGACAAGCAGCCATGGAGTTTGCTGCAAAACCATCTCTTCTTGACTTGGGAGGAGGGGACTGGAGGCAGATGCTCTCCAGCTGGCACAGCCCCAGCAGTTCCTTGGCTCTAAGCACACAGCCAGTAGGTATGGGGCATGGGGAGGGCTTGCGTACAACTGCAGCCATAAAACAGAGGTGCCTGAAGCCCTCATGGGCTGAAGAGCCAGCAAAGTGAGTATGGATCTCAGCTGCTGCAACCTCACCTCTGCAGAGGTACCTCCAGGAGGGTCAAAAGGAGTTGGACATACTTATGGGGCACCTGCAGCCAACGTGCCTCTTCTTTCAGCCAGGAGATGGCCAGACACTAGGGTTCAGACCCAGATCCCTTGGTTGGTGGTCCCTCAGGCTGGATCTTCAGTTCTGGAGGAGAGGGCAGCAGGGGAACTGTGTGACAGTAGTATCTAACCCCATAAAGGTAACTGGGGGAGTCAGAGGGGACCTGCAGAATGGCAGACTTGGGTGCAGTGTTGCAATGAAAGCTGGAGAGCAGGAGAGCAGGGAGCATTGGTCTGGACCCATCCTCTCCTCAGGTGGAGACCATCCCCAACTCGTGACCGCTGGTTCTCCTGAAACGTGTCCCTTCGGTGAGCACACACAGCAAAGGGGAGGCAGGGTCTTTCCCTGCAGACCTCTCCTCCCACGGGAATCTGCAGGGACCTGACTATTTATATCACCTAAAATGCAGCCAAACAGCCATCAGAGTCCTACGCAGTGAAAAATCCCCAAATTCCAGCCCGCAGCCAGTTAAAACCCACTAATACCCATAGGGATATGGAGCATGGGGAGGCCCTGGGGCACCCAGCGAAGGTGCTGGGGTCCTGTCCTGGCTCTCCCACCATTGGGCTCAGAGAGCTGCAGTTGTTGCCTCTCTCCACCCCACCCCGACGATTTTTTTCTTTTCTCCTTGGATTAAACAAACCCTGTGGTGTTTCCAGCGTGACTAATTCCATAATGACAGCAATATCCCCTGCCTCCCGTGCAGCCCGGGAAGGTGCCAAGCGCCATTAACGTGCTGGTACACATTGCTATTGCATAATCAGCTGGATCTTCCCGGGGGAAAATGAGCTGAATGAGACGTCTCCTTCTCTGGAATAGCAGGGACCAATGGGGATTTCCACCAGAGAGATTGTTATAAAAGGAAAATCCATATGATGCCATCAGAAACAGCCTTGAAAAACTGCTGTTGGCTGACGAATGCCAAAAAGGAGTCTGTAACTCTATCTAACACATGTTGATCATAGAATCATAGAATCATTCAGGTTGGAAGAGACCCCTGGGATCATCGAGTCCAACCATCTACCCTACTCTACATAGTCCCCCCCTAGACCATATCCCTCAGTACTCCATCTAAACATCCCTTAAACACATCCAGGGATGGTGACTCCACCACCTCCCTGGGCAGCCTGTTCCAATGCCTGACCACTCTTTCTGTGAAAAATTCCTTCCTAATGTTCAGTCTAAACCTACCCTGTTGGAGCTTGAATGTGGCTGTGAAAGTGAAGGGGCTCTTTTCTCCAGTCCTCCCACCCTTCACACGCTGTTACCCTCACAGAACCGTGTGGTTCTGTTCATCCCTTCATTCCAGGGCTGAACCTATGGCAAAGGATGCAGAAGGGTTTATCCAACACCCTTTGAACTGAATTGAGTTGAAACGTATCTGTGTATCCCCTGTATCTGTTCCTCACCCTGGGCTGCTAAAGGAAAGTCTGGACAGCCCTGGGACCACACCTGGGGGGGTTGAGCACAACCCCCAGACTCCTGGTGACATCTTGGCACGATGCTTTACCCCTTGGGTACCCCATCTCTTCAAGGAGGGGTGGCAATGCGCTGCAGTGGGGGACATGGGGCTGTCACGTACCAAAGAAAAAGGACTGGCTTAGTCTCTGTCCCATTATCCCAGAGCGATTTTGGACAAGTAACTAGGTAAACAGCTGAATTAATTATTCTGTTTTGGCAAGGAAGATGCTACGCATAAAATCTCTTTACTGGTGCACTGCCACAGAAATGCGTGGCAGGAGGGAGGAAACCTCACCTGCAATATCTCTAATGCAATTCCCTTCCTTGTGCCCGAAATTGAAAGCCAATGACTGGAAATGCAGCCGAGAAAGGCTTTAACTTCCAGCCCTTAAGTGTTGAAAACTGACACACCTGATGATGGATAGCAAAGCATCTCTTTAATTTCATTACCGTTGTCAGCGATAACAGCCTTTGTTGGCTCTGATTTCTGGGCTGGCTCTGCTGGATCAGGGGCGGGAGGCTCCCCATCCCCTCCTGGGTTTTGCAGCTCTGGGTACAGCCCGACGCCGATGTTCCCGCGTACCCCTGCGGTCCCTCTTTGCTCATCTGCTAAATTTCCCTGACTTGGAAGCACTGGTGTTCATACACGGGATGCATGAATGTTCCAGACGGCTCTGTTTATTATTAATAAGCTTCTATACGTGTGTGAAAGTCCCTGCTGCTCCCAGCAAAATGAACCTCCAGATGCAGATTTTGTATCGCTTCCCTTGGCCGGCTTTCCCTCTCCGCGGAACACAACGCAAACGGGTTCCTAGCAGCACGTAGAGGCTAACGAGCAAAGAGGGACCAGATCAGCCCTTGGGATCCTTCTTTGCTTGTGACCAAAAAGTGTTTTCTAAGTGATGGCCGATCGGTTAATTTGAAGTGTTACCTGGATTGTTTCCTGCCCCTGATGGCTGTTGTTTCATAGGCAGAAGAATGGTGTTTGCTCACATCAGGTTGGTTTGGGAGATGGATGCCCGTTAGGACGTCATCCAAGTAAATCCAACCCTCACGTTTAATAAGATCATTTGGTGTTTGTCAATAGCTTGTTGAAGGGCTTTGGAATGGTTTGTAAGTATGATTATCCCCATCTTGCAGAGAGGAGACGGAAAGGCGGACCACAAGTGGAACAAGCACGGAGCTGGGACTAGAGCAGAAATCACGACTCTCAGCACGGTGCCTTTCCCTGTGATTCATGTGGGAAACAGGAGGACAAGAAGGGCTTTAGGGGAATCTTTTTTTCTGGGGAAACAACAGCCTTCCCACGGTACCACCAAGGCTTTTATTTTTTATTCTTTTTCGGCTCAGCCAGGCTGGATGAATTGTCCTCCAGTGTAACCACCAGTGCTGCCTCTGATGCTGTGCCTTCGGATGGCTTTGATCTACAGCACAGCAGTTGCCCAGGGCTTTTGTTGGAGTAACTGAGCAGAGAGCTATTAGTTTCCTCTCCCATAAAGAAGTTTTCCCCAGGCTTTGGTGTACACACGTCCAGAGAGCCATCACTATGCAGGGGACACACACACAAAGACTCTTCCATTTCCAACATCTCACAGCTCCTGAGCTCTGCTTGACTTGCATCAGGGATGTGAAGTCCCTGTTGGGTGTGTAAGGACCCTGGGCATGTTTCACACTCTTACCTGTTGAAACAGGAGGAGATGGTTAATGTGATGGTTGCCGGGACAACTTCAGATGGTTCACACACATGTACCTCGTTAAAGGAAATCAGATTGACCTCCACTTTATTTATCGTCGCCATCACTTGCTCTGCCTTGTCAGAGATTGATGATGGTTCCCACTATTTGCTCCCCCCCCCAGACCACAGTCAAGAAATATTCTAAGGCCCCCCTGCCTTTTTGGAGAGATGCAATCACAGAGCTATAGGCAATTGGCCAGATTAATTCCTGATTACAGCACAGAATATATGGTCGGTGATTTTTAAATCCCACAATCAGCTGGTTTAGGCAGCCATAAAATAAAATATTGCTCATATAATGGCTGAAATCCATCTAAAACACCAAGGGGATTTAGTCCCTTCTCCTAGGGACGACTCTCCATTCCTCTGACCTTCCTCAAGGATCTCTTCTGCACCCTTCTTCAGGTTGAAACCCCCCTCCTTGTACCCAGGGGACCTGCACGCAGCATTCAGGGGAATTCTTCCGAGCTCTCCATATGCCTGATAGAAACACTCCCCTGATTTTTAAATCCAGAGTAACTCAGGTTTTCCTGCCACATTTTTCTGCCATCTCCTGCTGACTTTGTCACACTTCATGGGCATGCTTAGATGAGGAATTTTTAGGTCGATACAGGATTGCCTGGGAAAAGTCAAGTGAGAAATGCCTTTCATAAAATATCAAGCTGGATTCAGTATCCGAAATCACAGAAGTGCTGCGACAGGACATATTTCCTCAGTAAGCCTAAGAAAGAAAAAAAAAGAAACTAGAGTGAACACTTAAGTGGGCTGATTTGTTCTGATGATGGGAGATCCCTGCCAAAGCCCGAAATGTCAATGCTAAGGACACATCTCCAACCCGCTCTGTGCTGCTGGACCCCTTGGTGTCATGAAGGGGTTAAATGAAGCCCTAAATTCTCCCTCGATGCCTTCTCCTAAGGGCTGCCTCTAGCAGGTAGACCTGTTCCCAAAGGATTACCTCCCACATCTCCACCCCCTGCCCCAAGCAGTGCTCCTGCCCCAGCTCCACAGTGCAGGAGCTGTCATCACCCTGAGCAGCCCATGGTCCTCTCACAGGAGGTGTGGTCCCCCCCAAACCATGGCCACCCGAGGCCCCTCTCCGTGTGCCAGAGCTCTGCTTGCTACATATCCACACCACAGCCGTATGGCAGGGTGGCACGCTGCCCACTCACAAGCATCATGCCAGTGTCCCCCAGCTCCTGCTGCCAGCCCACACACGGGGCACTTATAGCAGGGGTCCCCTCGCCCAGCCACCGGCCCCTCCAGAGGGTCTGCATTCCCATGTGAAACCCGTGCAGGTGGCCAAGAGAGGCTTTCTGAGGTCTCTCCATCCCTCCCAGCCCCTCTCCCAGCATGAGAGATGCTCGCACGGAGGAGGAAACATATGTGTGGGTTTGCTAGAGGAGCAGAGCACTGCGTGGCACCTCTTTGGGACATCTCCTTCGCTGGAGACCTTTCCCATCCTTTTATTCCTGTGCGTGGTGGAGAGCTAAACCGCTCCGCGAGCAGGGGTTATTTTTAGAAGGCTGCACAGCCAGAGACATGCTTTCAGTAGCCAAAGTAAGAGGACACCAAATGGCCCTGACCTTTCTCTCCAAGGCCCCATGTCGGGCCCGTGCATTGAGCAGAGCAGAGGGTGGAAGGAGGAAAGGAAAGAATGTGTGTGTATTTGCTTGGCCCACTGCCCTTGCCTGGGGCTTGCGTTTACAGAAAGAAGGTGAGGACACCACACGGGGCTGAAGGTTTGTTGGCCATCGCAGGGTTCGGAAGCTCATCTGACAAGGTCACGGGCTTGAAAACGCTTTCAGAAATGTCCCCAACAGGTCTCTTGGAAATGCTTCTCCTCATCTCACCCAGGTGGCAACCTGAACATGCACAGTGACTCTAGCTAGAGACTGTGGGGTTTTTCCTGTGTCCTTATGACACCCCAGTGCTGCGGCAGGAGCACCGATGCGGTCCTGCAGGCATCCAAGCCACCATTTTAAAAAAATAAAACAAAATAGCATGGGATTTATCCCTGTTTGTAGAATAGGAGCCCTGAGAGGCAGATAAAAGAGGTCTCACCTTGCTCTGCCTTGTGCAGAGCCTCAGTTGTCCCCCTCTGTGTTTAAAACAAACCTTATCACGTTGAGATGTGGTGTTTATTTCCTCATTATTTGATGTCACCGCTCCTCCAACTGTATGCTGCTGTGACCAGCTCTGGCTGAAGAACCTCTTGGCTGCTGTGACCCGCAGGGTGGTGTTTAGCAGACAGCCCAGCTCTGCCACACCAACCACCTCCCCTCCCTTCCTACCCCCCAACAAGTCTGGGTGCCCCAGCCAGGGTGGTAGATCTGCATTTGAGCCATCCAGGTCTGATCCCTGCTTTTCTAACAGACTTTAGAAATAAATCACTGCCATCCTCTCTCCCCCAGATTCACAGCTGTAAAAATGGCACTGTTTCAGTTAAAATTATGCTTCCTGGGCACGGAGCAGGGTCCTGCGGTGCTTGCTGCTACACAAACTAAGAAAGGGAAATTCTGGCTCCAACAAACTTGCAAGATATTTTAAAGACAGGAGAATCAGAGAATCATTGGATGGTTTGGGTTGGAAGGGACCTTAAAGATCATCCAGTTCCAACCCCCCTGCCCTGGGCAGGGACACCTCCCACTAGAGCAGGTTGCTCAAAGCCCCATCCAGCCTGGCCTTGAACACCTCCAGGGATGGGGCATCCAGAACTTGTTGGGGCAGCTTGTTCCAGTGCCTCACCACCCTCACAGTAGAGAATTTCTTCCTAGTACCTAATCCAAACCCACCCTCTTTCAGTTTAAAAGCATTACCCCTCATCCTATCACTACACTCCCTGACAAAGAGTCCCTCCTCGTCTCTCCTGTAGACCCCATTTAGGAACTGGAAGGGGCTATAAGGTCTCCCTGCAGCCTTCTCTTCTCCAGGCTGAACTTCCCCAGCTCTCTCAGCCTGTACACCGATGCAGATGACCAGGGTAACAGGATACCTGCTGTGCCTTTTCCCCTGGCTTTATAACCTCCTCGCCTATCAACACACAGCCACCAACACAACGGTGCAGCAAAGGTCTCAAGCGTGTACCACAATTTGGATAATTAATATCAACAGCCTCCCCATCAGCCCCAGCCCTTGCTTGGACGTGAAAGCCAGGCCAAGGATGCCTTTAACACGCCTGGAGCTGCTGCAGACAACGGGGAGGCTGGATCCCTGGGAGGGCAGCAGGAGGAGAGGAGGAGTCGCTGCTCCACGACCCGTCAGCTCTCCCCAGCATAAGGACGCCTTTGTTTGCTTCTCCTTCAGCCTCCTGCTACCCAGAGGGGGAGAGGCGGGAGACTGGCAGAAACCTGGGATTTTCAAACATTTTCTGAGTCGGATGCAGTGGGAGAGGAGGAGGAAAGATTTCCCCCACCCAGCCAGGCTGAAATAAACAGGCTGGAGAGCGTGCAGTACTTGCCTTGGCCAAAAGAGCAGAAATCTCCCCTGAAAAACACAAGTGTCCGAGCAAACCCTTGGGGACTTGGGGGTCTGTTTGGCTACCTCCCCTCAAATCCACCACAGGCAGCCCCTTGCCTGGAGGCAGCATCACCCACGGCCTCGTGTTAGGGGAGGTATCATGATGGGGGCTGGAAGTTTTCCTCCCCACAGCCAGGGATGTGCAAACCCTTCAGCTTCCCACTGCCCCCAGCCTGCCCCAAGCTGGGGGGCCCCCCTCGTCCTGCTGTCCCTTCCCCAGTTCCTGCCTGTGTCAGGGCTGCAGCAGATGGAAAAGTTTTCTGGCTCTGAAACACAGCCTCACCTATAAGTTTATTCAGTGGTTTGTCAGTTTGGGGATTTTTCCCCCCCCCCCCCAGTTATTTTAGACAGAAGGTTTAAATTACACCAATTGTCTTCCCGCTCCCTCTTTCTCCTCCTGTGCAATTGTTGTACGGGACTGGAATTACCTGAATGTTGAGATCTCGTCTGAATGTCAGGAGGAAGAAGGCAAAAATGCCATTAATTATCTCCAATTGCTTTTATTTATCAGGTATAAAAGAGCAACTGGAAGCTAAACAGACGTGTGGGGAAGTATGTTCAAAGGGGCTGCTATCATTTAATGGATGAAATGATAAGGAGATATAGCATGAGGTTGAATTTAGGGTGATGCTGGCAGAGAGCTCCAGGGTTCTTTTTCCAGACCAGAAAGAAAAGTGGAGGACAACTGCAATGATTTCAGCTAAACTCAAATATTCAATGGCTGTTCTTAACTTGTAGTCAGTTTGAAGGCATAAAAAGCAGCTCCAAACCTGAAGAAAGGGATCATGTGCCTGAAATCCTGCCTGATTTTTTCCAACTGTATCATCTAGTCGAATAAAAGACAATAACTCCTCCTCCCAACCTTGCCTTGCTCATAGCCTGAAAACACTAGAGCTTCAACAATGCTACTATAACAAAGGGAATGAGTCATTCATCAAAGCAAGCAGTTGTGCTAGAGCCCTTCAGAAAAAAAAATTCTGCATATTCATTTATTCTTGTATTTAGCTAAAAAGATCTGGTTTACCTGCACCAAACAAAATTTAAAAGAAAAAAAAGAAGAAAAAAAAACCCACAAAAAAAACCTGTGGCTTCTTGAAATTCAAAATCTGAGCGCAAATGGCTGAAAAATATATCTGAGCATGAATAACATACTTTTTTCCAGCCATAAGCAGAACAGTGGGAACAAAGGACTTGCTGAAGGATTACAGCTAGAGCAAACTCTGGGGAAATCATTTCAGCAGATAGATGGATGTAAGGAGACCCAAATGTCAGGAAACGGCACCCAAAATCTGACAATATCCAGATTTCCTGAGCACGCCGGGCAATGAGGAAGCTGCTGCAATTTCTTACCACAAATACTGATCTGTCTGCATACAAAAAAAGACAGCCACGTGGCTTCAGAAATTTTCTCGAGTGATGGAGAGGTGGTGACCACACAGCGGGCACGTTGTCAGCTGCAGAAATTTAATACTCCAAAACCCCCTTTAAAAATGGGTTGGTACTTATGGGCTCTAGTCTACACGCAAGCAGATGCTCTGGCTTCAAAGGTATTTCCCTAGATCTTCATAAAGCTTTTTATTAAGTGGGATCCATGCTAGTTTGTGTCTCTAAACACTGGGATATGCCCCCAGGATCAGCATAGCCAGGAATTGCAGCTCTGAGCTGAGGCTGCTGCTGTCTGAACAAGGTATCTTCACCCCAGCACCTGAAGAAGTAGTGGTTTTGGTAGCTTCAGTGAATCTTAATTGCACCCATCCAAAAGTAGTGACCTCAGCTCTGCTAACCATAAAACACTGCTCACTTCTTGGGCTTAATGGTGTGTGGCCTGCCAAGGAATCTTTTTTTTCTCCCTTTCAGAGACAATCTGTGGGAATTTATTGGCTTTTTAAAGCTGTCTGATCTTTCAGGGAAGGAAACTAATGGAATATCAATGACACCAGGTATTTGTCACAAGTATCATTGATGCAGGAAATATGGGTCTGGCTGAGGAAAGCTCTCCCCGCGCACGGTTAACCGATTCCACGCACAGGTCCGGGCGGCAGCTTGAATCAAACCCATGCTTCTCTGTGGCTGCAGGCTTATCAGTCACTACCAAACACAGAAAAGCAAAAAGCATTCCTAATTCAGTTAACTAATTCAATTTAAAACCCCAACGAGGACAAGGCAGCTTGAATTTTCATGGGAGGTTGAATTTAGGACGGCACCTTTGCAGCTACAAAGAATTTTTGCTTGATTTTAAGCACCTTTACAAAACAGCTGGTCAAAAAACCAACTTTATAAAGGTGAAAACATTCATTTTCCTGTTTTTTACTGGCATCTCCATTTTTTTTAGCTCTAACTTTTCACTGAACTGCACCCTATCTTGTGAAAGGTCTGCTTTTTCTTCATCTCCTTTTCATAGAATCATAGAATGGTTTGGGTTGGAAGGGACCTTAAAGATCATTGAGTTCCAACCCCCCTTCCCTGGGCAAGGGTATCTCAAAGCCCCATCCAGCCTGGCCTTGAACCCCTCCAGGGACGGGGCATCCACAGCTTCTCTGGGCAACCTCTTCCAGTGTCTCACCAACCTTACAGGAAAGAATTTCTTCATAATATCTAATCTAATTCTATCCTCTTCCAGAGGTAGATTGTCTACCCTTGTCTACTCTTTTCTGACAAGTTAAGAGGTATCTAAAAGAAAATGCTACCTAAGAAGTGCCATGGTAGATGTGAGTCTTCAGTTTTTAACAGAATAAAGCTTTATACACTTGCCACATGCTTATGGGGGTCATCTACCCCATGGGGAGGACTCAAGCCTGCTTTGTTGAGGTCTCACTCCACAGGGCACGGTCAGAGCCATGGTCAGGTCCCCTTTGCTGGGATGTGCAAACATCCAACACTCAAACTCCAGGCTTTGGGAACAGATCTTCTTTCAGGTTTTCCTCACCAGCGTTAAATCCAGCTTGGGGTTTTCAAGAGCCCACTAAGGGCCATGCCCAGCAGTGAGCCTTCCTGCAACATGGTGGAAAAAAACTGCTCTGAAAAACACAACATGTGCCAGAAAGAAATGGCTCATTCCTCAGATTTTTTTGGAACAGTGTTTGAGTAACAGAGGCAAAGGAAAAAAAGACCACTTTTGTGCTCAAAAGACTGCAGAAATGTTTAAGTACCTGGAGCTTCGTGTTAAATTAGCGCAAAACACGCTGATCTGCTGCAGGGTTTGGATTTCAGCTAATGCAAACCTCCGGGGAGAGGTGAAAGGGAAAACGCAGGTCCTTATTTGGACCTGAGACTGAAAACAGTGAATAAATTAAGCCCGGGATCCTCTAACCCCAGGAGTGTGTCAGGAGAAGCCTCCACACACAAAGGCAGTGGGAATTTCCCGCAGAGCTTTGACAGTGCAATTAGCAGCGGGGCTTGATGGGGCAGGGAGGGAGAGCAGGAGAGCAAAAGTAGCCGGGGGGGCATTATTTGTTAGCTCACGTGCCGCTGAGCTGCAAAAGCTCTAGAGCTTATATTCACTTAGATCTCACTTACACCATGATGCCGGGTCCCCTGAATTCAGCCCTCGGTTTGGGGCATCGCTGCCGCCGCTTACCTCCACCCACCAGCCCACAGGGGAACTGCTCCTGTCTTGCTGGGCGAGCTCCTACCATTTGGCTACTTTACTGGGGAAACTGGGCTGTGACGGGAGCAGGGATGGCCCAACACCACCCATCCCTTTAACTCCTCTTTTCCTTCAAAGGTACCCACAAATGAGACAGAGACCCAGATGATGGTGAAAAGAGGGTTCAAAATTTAAATTTTTCTCCTGGGGTCAATTTTTTTTTTCTGTGGGTTTTATGGACTGATCCTTAAATCAGAGCACGGCAGTGCTGCAGGTTCACATCTGAGCTGTCTCTAGGTGTATCTACATTAAATGCTGGCAGTTCCTGAAGCTGAGAGCAAGAGAGAGAGGGAGGGAGGGAGCGAGCAGGAGGGAGACGTGCTACAGATACTCGCACACTAGAATATCACATGAACATGTTTAGTATTTTTCCAGTGTTATCAGGGGAAAATATCATCCAAGAGGCATAATTATATCTTAGGTTCCCCCTTTTTTCTATGGGTCTTTTTAAGCAGCTGTTTTGTTTCATTCTTCTCCTTTTTCTATTTTCGAATTACAGCGTTTGCAGAAATAGGAGGAGGGTGACAGTTAACACAAGAGAAAAGCCAGGAGTGCTTGAAAGGGAGAGAGGGGGAGAGAGATGCTGCTGTTCCTCACCATTTGGCAGAAATCAGCACGGTTCCAGCCCTGCTGCTCAGGTTTGCCTCCCACCAAGTGTCTTCCACCACTCCCCAGACTCCCAAGTCCAAGCTAAAGGTCCAAGACCCATGATGCGGTTGTAGGCACCAGGATCAGGCAACTGTGTTCCTCTTGTAGATGAAGACTTGGGCACCTGGCTCACATGAAGACATCTACACAAAAGCAGCTGCATTTAGGTCTTATTCTTCAAGCCGACTCCCACCCACAGTAACGTGCAAAAAGATTCTTGCTTAACCATCTCTCAAAGGACAAGACCTTGGGAAGAGAGAACCTCTCTGGGTTCCCACCATCCCAACGTGTCCGGAGCTCCAGTTTCCCTGGGAATATCCACTAGAAGTTGGTTAAAGCAACTCAGACAACTTTTGTCCCATTGTACTCAGCACTGATGAGGCCACACCTCAAATACTGTGTTCAGTTTGAGGCCCCTCACTACAGGAGGGACACTGAGGTGCTGGAGTGTGTCTGGAGAAGGGCAACAAAGCTGGTGAGGGGTCTGGACAACAAGTCAGATGAGGAGCAGCTGAAGGAGCTGGGGTTGTTCAGCCTGGAGAAGAGGAGGCTGAGGGGAGACCTTCTCGCTCTCTACAACTACCTGAAAGGAGGTTGCAGAGAGGTGGGGGTCGGTCTCTTCTCCCAAGTAACAGGAGATAGGATGAGGGGAATTGGCCTCCATTGGCACCAGGGAAGGTTTAAGATGTATATTAGGGAAAATTTCTTCTCAGAAAGGGGTGTCAAACATTGGGACAGGCTGCCCAGGGCAGTGGTGGAGTCACCATCCCTGCAGGTATTTAAAAGCCGTGTAGATGTGGTGCTGAGGGACATGGTTTAGTGGTGGTTTTGGTAGTGCTAGGTTAATGGTTGGACTTGATGATCCTAAAGGTCCCTTCCAACCTAGGCAATTCTATTAGTCTCTGATTCTATCCTGATAGGTGAGATGTTCACCCACGGTCACCATCAGTCACCCAAGCCCAGGGGACTGCTTTCCCTTTTCCCTGTCATCACTCCTAACCTTTTTGTGTTGCTCCACGGGCTCCGTGCTGCAGCTGGAAGGTAGCAGCCCTTCCAGCTGATGCCAGGGGAGCTGGGAACATGGCACATTTCCACAAATTAAAGTGCCTAAAGGCACCTAACGTTGCACGCTCTCTCCTTCTAGGCTGTCACCACAGTAACAGGGGGCTTCCCAAAAATAATCAACAATACGATTATGAGCAGCTCACTTGTCATCTCGTAATTAGCAGCGACTCAACATTTTGGCTGAAAAATGGTACCAGCAGGCATTGCTAGTGGATGTTTCAGAGGGGAGTTTTACACGATGCACGTTGTCATTGGTCACCTGTGGGCATCTGCAGTGCGTGGAGGACAGATTCCTTCCCGATGCCAGGAAGCTTTCTGTCCTGAAGCATGAGATCTGATTAGAGCAGAGAACCGTGAAAGCTATTATGGGTCATAAAGTCATTGAGGTATAAAAATCTCTATTTACTGTTTGAGATCCCAGCTCCAGCCGTTGCCTCCCGTGGCACAGGCAGACACCCTCCAAGGAGGAGTTTCTCACTGTTTATTCTCCAGGCATGGAGGGGGTGATGTTGTCGGCGATGTTTTTATTCCTCGTTCCACTGACAGTGTTAACCTCTTCAGAGAGGATGTGCGCTCATTTACCAATCTTAGAGGGATGTCATTGACTGGAATTAGCTTTGCACTTTATGATTTGTCAAACTGCAATTTGACTAAATGCTTTACTGGTTGCAAAGTGACAGCCCTGATGAAGTTAATGCCATGACCCATTGGCTTCGAAGCAGCGTGAGCCGACCCCTTGGTCTCTTCATCTCCTCGGGATTTGCATCTACTGAGATATATGTCACAATAATTTTTTTATTTTGATTTTTCAACAGAATACTTCATTTTTATGCTTTCTGAGAATTTCAGAGCTGCTCCTGGATCATGTTTTCAAATTTTTTCCGTATTTACAAGGCTCTGAAGCCTGTTTTTATGTCTGCAGTTATTTACTTCACTGAGCATTGGAAGCAACACTGAGTTTGGGGGTGGGGAATGGAAGGACCAGGTATTTCAGGTCTCACAATAAAATCAGGTGAGACAGCAGTACAAATAAGCTGCAGGGCTGCAGCAAGGACAGGGAGAAAGGACTTCTCCTGTAGAGGGAAAAAAGCCCAATGTGGGCAGTGCTTTGGAGCCCAGAGGTAGCTGGAGATGGGGAGCTGAACGAGTAAGATGCCAGTTCGTCCAGAGAAGATGCAGTAGTATCAGATCTCCTGGTCCTCCTTGTACAAACACTTTGTGCCATCACACAAGACGGTGCTCAGAGCTTGGAGGCTCCAGCGGGAAAAAAATCCCACTGATCTTAGCTAATAAGGTATCTAGTCTTATTCATAAATCCACGTGTCAGCATTAGGCACTGTAAATTGCTAGAAAATGCCAGCCCAGATGCCCAGCAAAGAGATGCTGTTTTCTTCTATGATGACAGCCACTCTCAAAGTGGCACCACTGGGATGTGACACCACTGAAACACACCTGGCTGATGAGCATTTGTGATGAATTAAACTCCAACTGCCCTCCTGTTTTCTCTGCAAATGTCCCATTAGGATCTAAGCAACAGTCAGATTCAAGAATGCAAAGACAATTATGCACCGGAATTTAAACAAACCATTAATTACCAAGATACTCTGGCAGATGATGGCTCCAACAATGCTTATTACAAGAACCTTCATCAAGTTATCTGCTTTTTCATGTAAGCAGAGGTAATGATCTTAACTGAGATGAGAAAAATAATTAAAAACCATATAACAAGATGTTTTATTAATGGCACACACGTCTCCATCGCTCTAAGAAAATTGGGCAATCTGTTCCTATACCACAGCTCTCCATCAAGGGTTTATATTTACCATCATTTAATAATGACTTGTTAAAGTGCTATCTCCTTCCCTCGGGTTGGCTTGAAGGAGGAGGGGAAAAAGGAAGCATTTATTTATTAACGGCAGCCATTGAGGAGCAGTTCTCTGGCACAAAGTGGGGTGAAAGAGGAACAGAAAAAAGCATTGCAAAGAAGATCCCTGCTTAGCTCATAGGGCTGTTTTCACAATGAGGGTGGTGAAACCCTGGCCCAGGTTGTCCAGAGAGGTGGTAGATGCCCCATCCCTGGAAACATTCAAGGTCAGGTTGGACAGGGTTCTAAGGAACCTGATCTAGTTGAAGATGACCTTTACAGGTCCCTTCCAACCCAAACTATTCTATGATTCTTTTTCTTTTTAAAGAATGTATTCAGCAACACAATACACAAAATACAAATTACTTGAAAAAAAATCTCTAGGGAAAATAATTCCTCCCCAAAAAAACCTATCTTATTTTCTCTTTACAAACCTAGGTCTGTTCTCAGTTGACCTGGTGTCAAAGGTCTTCAGTGGGAGCAGGAACAGACCTATCAGGGAATTTGCAAGGTTCAGTGAACCTGAGTTCAGTGATGGGACCGCAGAGCATAGCGCTGGGATGGGAAACTTCTTTTCATTGCCCCTCATAGAAAGGGTAAGTCTGACATGTCTGAAAATTGAGGTCCTCTCTTGATCTGTGATGAAACCCTCAACAAAACAAGCTTTTCTAGACCGCTCCATCAATTTGCCTCAGTGCTGCCCCCGAGGACTGCACAGGAGCACCCGCTCCTCCCATCCTCAGGCTGGCACTGACAGTGGAGCCACCAGGGAGATGACTCACCAAGGTGCTGAGCGCCTTCGCTGTTCCTGCTGAACTCTAATTTACTTAATCACCACAGATTAAAGCGTGTCTAATTAAGGAGAGATGTTAGATCTGGTGGGGACTGGGTTCTTGTTCTGTTCACACACTCTCTGGCTGGGCAAGTCCAATGTCCCTCACATACTTTCATGCTTTCAAGCTGAAATGCTTTCTTCCTTTTTCAACAGAAGTTCAAAGTGTACATTTCACCTAAAAGATGAGGGTATGGAAGAATCCAGTTTTCAGACCCCCAAAAATCTTTCAGGGGAAACCTTTTCTCTCTCCCAAGCATTGACATGAATGTACTGGGTCCCAGCAGCGATTTAATAGCTGGGCTTAAAAGTGGGCTGAAGAAGCAACAAAATATAATTATGAATAACACAGAAGGAAGCTTCTGTGCCACACTTAACACACGCTCACTGCCCAGCATGACCATAGCTCTGCATGGACACCAGGAGGGACCAGGACCCTTCTCTATAAGGACTGCTTTGCTCTCCTAACCTCATCTTTACTGAAGGTGCAGCCTCAAGCGATGTGACACTGAAATCAGTCCCAACTCTTCCACATATCGCTGCGTAGCCTTGAGTGAGTCACTTAACCTCCCTCAAATGCACATTGTATGGCTAGAGAGGCATGGGCACTCCCTTTCTGCCATCACTTGGCTGATGGGACTGTCAGGTGTCTATGGTGGCATCCATCTGTTATCAGGTGTGGACAAATTTCTGACATTGGAATAAATAATAATAGCAATATTGGGCTTCTCTAAAGCACTTACCACTAGCAGATCTTGAAGTGTTTTTTAAAAGGTGTAAAAATTCATTATTCTTAGTTGGTAAATGGGACCTTAACACTGGCAGGAGTGTCCAGAGACTACCACAGTGCCTTTCTTCCACAATTGTCTTTGAAACACAGTGAGCAGTGGAACTGCCTTGTAGGATCATCCAGGGCTGAGGGTTCATGACTCTCATTCATCAGAGCACTTTCATAGATATGTCTCCCTGACCTCCAGGAGAACCACGTGCCTGTGGTTCACAAACAAGTTCCAGAAGGTGTCTGCTGGGCTGGCATGCTGGAGAAGCTCAAGTTTTGCTTCCCAAGATGATGAAGTACTTGTTTAGCACTCATTTGGTTGGATGGTGCAGTGAAGTTATTTAACCCTGCTGAGGTTTCATTGCAAGAAAAGACAAAATAGTTGAGGTCTAGTATGATCAGGGCTTTTTCTGGTATTTAAACATCAATAATTCCAATAGAAGAAGCAATTCCCTAACACTGAGATGAATCAGGGCATGCACAGGACCGTGCAGCACAGTCCATTGGATATTCTCTCTCCAGTTTTCTGGTCTTTCTGACTCTCTTTGGACATAAACACTTTGATATACAGTTAAACTCTCCCATTCCTTTGTGACTTGCACATAGCTTTGCTCAGATTTGTTGCAGACGGCTGTGTCACGATGATGTTAGTAAGTCAGTTATCTCGTAACACGAAATTACTTAATAATTTGCTCCATTTGTCCTCATTGACGGAAACAATGTGTTCAACCATGTGTTTTCTCAGTTCTTGGGAATTTTAAGCAAACTTGCAAGGCCTTGAGCAGTTCCAGCTCTTTATTTTATCAATGGAATGATGAGAATATATGACTCACTGCAGTGATAAAGGATCCTGCAATCTACTCAAGAGAAGCAGGACATAAACTGAAGCCAGAAGTTCAAACCAGGCAAATTCAGATGACACAATTACCAGTCATGGGGAAAATCTCTCAAAGGAATTGGTGGACTGCCTATCTCCTGAAGACTCAAATTAAATTCTGATTAAATGACTGTATCTACAGGGAAAAGCCAACACTGATTCCTGTCCCACTGTGCATCTTTTAGACCCTGTAGAGATCTAGTCTATGTGGTCAGAAGAACCAAAGGATTATTCTTGTCTTTCTAGAGAAGGCATATAAATTTGTGCAGATGAATCATGCCCCTGGAGTGCAGATTTCCTACCACCTATGGTAAAGGAGACGGGAGCAGCCATATTAGATTTAACAGTCTATATTATGAATGTCTAGTTAGGAGACAAGAGCTCGGGAATTGGCCTCCATTGGCACCAGGGAAGGTTTAAGATGTATATTAGGGAAAATTTCTTCTCAGAAAGGGGTGTCAAACATTGGGACAGGCTGCCCAGGGCAGTGGTGGAGTCACCATCCCTGCAGGTATTTAAAAGCCGTGTAGATGTGGTGCTGAGGGACATGGTTTAGTGGTGGTTTTGGTAGTGCTAGGTTAATGGTTGGACTTGATGATCCTAAAGGTCCCTTCCAACCTAGGCAATTCTATTAGTCTCTGATTCTATCCTGATAGGTGAGATGTTCACCCACGGTCACCATCAGTCACCCAGGCCCAGGGGACTGCTCTCCCTTTTCCCTGTCATCACTCCTAACCTTTTTGTGTTGCTCCACGGGCTCCGTGCTGCAGCTGGAAGGTAGCAGCCCTTCCAGCTGATGCCAGGGGAGCTGGGAACATGGCACATTTCCACAAATTAAAGTGCCTAAAGGCACCTAACGTTGCACGCTCTCTCCTTCTAGGCTGTCACCACAGTAACAGGGGGCTTCCCAAAAATAATCAACAATACGATTATGAGCAGCTCACTTGTCATCTCGTAATTAGCAGCGACTCAACATTTTGGCTGAAAAATGGTACCAGCAGGCATTGCTAGTGGATGTTTCAGAGGGGAGTTTTACACGATGCACGTTGTCATTGGTCACCTGTGGGCATCTGCAGTGCGTGGAGGACAGATTCCTTCCCGATGCCAGGAAGCTTTCTGTCCTGAAGCATGAGATCTGATTAGAGCAGAGAACCGTGAAAGCTATTATGGGTCATAAAGTCATTGAGGTATAAAAATCTCTATTTACTGTTTGAGATCCCAGCTCCAGCCGTTGCCTCCCGTGGCACAGGCAGACACCCTCCAAGGAGGAGTTTCTCACTGTTTATTCTCCAGGCATGGAGGGGGTGATGTTGTCGGCGATGTTTTTATTCCTCGTTCCACTGACAGTGTTAACCTCTTCAGAGAGGATGTGCGCTCATTTACCAATCTTAGAGGGATGTCATTGACTGGAATTAGCTTTGCACTTTATGATTTGTCAAACTGCAATTTGACTAAATGCTTTACTGGTTGCAAAGTGACAGCCCTGATGAAGTTAATGCCATGACCCATTGGCTTCGAAGCAGCGTGAGCCGACCCCTTGGTCTCTTCATCTCCTCGGGATTTGCATCTACTGAGATATATGTCACAATAATTTTTTTATTTTGATTTTTCAACAGAATACTTCATTTTTATGCTTTCTGAGAATTTCAGAGCTGCTCCTGGATCATGTTTTCAAATTTTTTCCGTATTTACAAGGCTCTGAAGCCTGTTTTTATGTCTGCAGTTATTTACTTCACTGAGCATTGGAAGCAACACTGAGTTTGGGGGTGGGGAATGGAAGGACCAGGTATTTCAGGTCTCACAATAAAATCAGGTGAGACAGCAGTACAAATAAGCTGCAGGGCTGCAGCAAGGACAGGGAGAAAGGACTTCTCCTGTAGAGGGAAAAAAGCCCAATGTGGGCAGTGCTTTGGAGCCCAGAGGTAGCTGGAGATGGGGAGCTGAACGAGTAAGATGCCAGTTCGTCCAGAGAAGATGCAGTAGTATCAGATCTCCTGGTCCTCCTTGTACAAACACTTTGTGCCATCACACAAGACGGTGCTCAGAGCTTGGAGGCTCCAGCGGGAAAAAAATCCCACTGATCTTAGCTAATAAGGTATCTAGTCTTATTCATAAATCCACGTGTCAGCATTAGGCACTGTAAATTGCTAGAAAATGCCAGCCCAGATGCCCAGCAAAGAGATGCTGTTTTCTTCTATGATGACAGCCACTCTCAAAGTGGCACCACTGGGATGTGACACCACTGAAACACACCTGGCTGATGAGCATTTGTGATGAATTAAACTCCAACTGCCCTCCTGTTTTCTCTGCAAATGTCCCATTAGGATCTAAGCAACAGTCAGATTCAAGAATGCAAAGACAATTATGCACCGGAATTTAAACAAACCATTAATTACCAAGATACTCTGGCAGATGATGGCTCCAACAATGCTTATTACAAGAACCTTCATCAAGTTATCTGCTTTTTCATGTAAGCAGAGGTAATGATCTTAACTGAGATGAGAAAAATAATTAAAAACCATATAACAAGATGTTTTATTAATGGCACACACGTCTCCATCGCTCTAAGAAAATTGGGCAATCTGTTCCTATACCACAGCTCTCCATCAAGGGTTTATATTTACCATCATTTAATAATGACTTGTTAAAGTGCTATCTCCTTCCCTCGGGTTGGCTTGAAGGAGGAGGGGAAAAAGGAAGCATTTATTTATTAACGGCAGCCATTGAGGAGCAGTTCTCTGGCACAAAGTGGGGTGAAAGAGGAACAGAAAAAAGCATTGCAAAGAAGATCCCTGCTTAGCTCATAGGGCTGTTTTCACAATGAGGGTGGTGAAACCCTGGGTGATTGAGTCACCACCCCCGGTGGTATTTAAAAACCGTGTAGATGTGGTGCTGAGGGACATGGTTTAGTGGTGGTTTTGGCAGTGCTAGGTTAATGGTTGGACTTGATGATCCTAAAGGTCCCTTCCAACCTAGGCAATTCTATTATTCTCTGACTCTATCCTGATAGGTGAGATGTTCACCCACGGTCACCATCAGTCACCCAGGCCCAGGGGACTGCTCTCCCTTTTCCCTGTCATCACTCCTAACCTTTTTGTGTTGCTCCACGGGCTCCGTGCTGCAGCTGGAAGGTAGCAGCCCTTCCAGCTGATGCCAGGGGAGCTGGGAACATGGCACATTTCCACAAATTAAAGTGCCTAAAGGCACCTAACGTTGCACGCTCTCTCCTTCTAGGCTGTCACCACAGTAACAGGGGGCTTCCCAAAAATAATCAACAATACGATTATGAGCAGCTCACTTGTCATCTCGTAATTAGCAGCGACTCAACATTTTGGCTGAAAAATGGTACCAGCAGGCATTGCTAGTGGATGTTTCAGAGGGGAGTTTTACACGATGCACGTTGTCATTGGTCACCTGTGGGCATCTGCAGTGCGTGGAGGACAGATTCCTTCCCGATGCCAGGAAGCTTTCTGTCCTGAAGCATGAGATCTGATTAGAGCAGAGAACCGTGAAAGCTATTATGGGTCATAAAGTCATTGAGGTATAAAAATCTCTATTTACTGTTTGAGATCCCAGCTCTAGCCGTTGCCTCCCGTGGCACAGGCAGACACCCTCCAAGGAGGAGTTTCTCACTGTTTATTCTCCAGGCATGGAGGGGGTGATGTTGTCGGCGATGTTTTTATTCCTCGTTCCACTGACAGTGTTAACCTCTTCAGAGAGGATGTGCGCTCATTTACCAATCTTAGAGGGATGTCATTGACTGGAATTAGCTTTGCACTTTATGATTTGTCAAACTGCAATTTGACTAAATGCTTTACTGGTTGCAAAGTGACAGCCCTGATGAAGTTAATGCCATGACCCATTGGCTTCGAAGCAGCGTGAGCCGACCCCTTGGTCTCTTCATCTCCTCGGGATTTGCATCTACTGAGATATATGTCACAATAATTTTTTTATTTTGATTTTTCAACAGAATACTTCATTTTTATGCTTTCTGAGAATTTCAGAGCTGCTCCTGGATCATGTTTTCAAATTTTTTCCGTATTTACAAGGCTCTGAAGCCTGTTTTTATGTCTGCAGTTATTTACTTCACTGAGCATTGGAAGCAACACTGAGTTTGGGGGTGGGGAATGGAAGGACCAGGTATTTCAGGTCTCACAATAAAATCAGGTGAGACAGCAGTACAAATAAGCTGCAGGGCTGCAGCAAGGACAGGGAGAAAGGACTTCTCCTGTAGAGGGAAAAAAGCCCAATGTGGGCAGTGCTTTGGAGCCCAGAGGTAGCTGGAGATGGGGAGCTGAACGAGTAAGATGCCAGTTCGTCCAGAGAAGATGCAGTAGTATCAGATCTCCTGGTCCTCCTTGTACAAACACTTTGTGCCATCACACAAGACGGTGCTCAGAGCTTGGAGGCTCCAGCGGGAAAAAAATCCCACTGATCTTAGCTAATAAGGTATCTAGTCTTATTCATAAATCCACGTGTCAGCATTAGGCACTGTAAATTGCTAGAAAATGCCAGCCCAGATGCCCAGCAAAGAGATGCTGTTTTCTTCTATGATGACAGCCACTCTCAAAGTGGCACCACTGGGATGTGACACCACTGAAACACACCTGGCTGATGAGCATTTGTGATGAATTAAACTCCAACTGCCCTCCTGTTTTCTCTGCAAATGTCCCATTAGGATCTAAGCAACAGTCAGATTCAAGAATGCAAAGACAATTATGCACCGGAATTTAAACAAACCATTAATTACCAAGATACTCTGGCAGATGATGGCTCCAACAATGCTTATTACAAGAACCTTCATCAAGTTATCTGCTTTTTCATGTAAGCAGAGGTAATGATCTTAACTGAGATGAGAAAAATAATTAAAAACCATATAACAAGATGTTTTATTAATGGCACACACGTCTCCATCGCTCTAAGAAAATTGGGCAATCTGTTCCTATACCACAGCTCTCCATCAAGGGTTTATATTTACCATCATTTAATAATGACTTGTTAAAGTGCTATCTCCTTCCCTCGGGTTGGCTTGAAGGAGGAGGGGAAAAAGGAAGCATTTATTTATTAACGGCAGCCATTGAGGAGCAGTTCTCTGGCACAAAGTGGGGTGAAAGAGGAACAGAAAAAAGCATTGCAAAGAAGATCCCTGCTTAGCTCATAGGGCTGTTTTCACAATGAGGGTGGTGAAACCCTGGCCCAGGTTGTCCAGAGAGGTGGTAGATGCCCCATCCCTGGAAACATTCAAGGTCAGGTTGGACAGGGTTCTAAGGAACCTGATCTAGTTGAAGATGACCTTTACAGGTCCCTTCCAACCCAAACTATTCTATGATTCTTTTTCTTTTTAAAGAATGTATTCAGCAACACAATACACAAAATACAAATTACTTGAAAAAAAATCTCTAGGGAAAATAATTCCTCCCCAAAAAAACCTATCTTATTTTCTCTTTACAAACCTAGGTCTGTTCTCAGTTGACCTGGTGTCAAAGGTCTTCAGTGGGAGCAGGAACAGACCTATCAGGGAATTTGCAAGGTTCAGTGAACCTGAGTTCAGTGATGGGACCGCAGAGCATAGCGCTGGGATGGGAAACTTATTTTCATTGCCCCTCATAGAAAGGGTAAGTCTGACATGTCTGAAAATTGAGGTCCTCTCTTGATCTGTGATGAAACCCTCAACAAAACAAGCTTTTCTAGACCGCTCCATCAATTTGCCTCAGTGCTGCCCCCGAGGACTGCACAGGAGCACCCGCTCCTCCCATCCTCAGGCTGGCACTGACAGTGGAGCCACCAGGGAGATGACTCACCAAGGTGCTGAGCGCCTTCGCTGTTCCTGCTGAACTCTAATTTACTTAATCACCACAGATTAAAGCGTGTCTAATTAAGGAGAGATGTTAGATCTGGTGGGGACTGGGTTCTTGTTCTGTTCACACACTCTCTGGCTGGGCAAGTCCAATGTCCCTCACATACTTTCATGCTTTCAAGCTGAAATGCTTTCTTCCTTTTTCAACAGAAGTTCAAAGTGTACATTTCACCTAAAAGATGAGGGTATGGAAGAATCCAGTTTTCAGACCCCCAAAAATCTTTCAGGGGAAACCTTTTCTCTCTCCCAAGCATTGACATGAATGTACTGGGTCCCAGCAGCGATTTAATAGCTGGGCTTAAAAGTGGGCTGAAGAAGCAACAAAATATAATTATGAATAACACAGAAGGAAGCTTCTGTGCCACACTTAACACACGCTCACTGCCCAGCATGACCATAGCTCTGCATGGACACCAGGAGGGACCAGGACCCTTCTCTATAAGGACTGCTTTGCTCTCCTAACCTCATCTTTACTGAAGGTGCAGCCTCAAGCGATGTGACACTGAAATCAGTCCCAACTCTTCCACATATCGCTGCGTAGCCTTGAGTGAGTCACTTAACCTCCCTCAAATGCACATTGTATGGCTAGAGAGGCATGGGCACTCCCTTTCTGCCATCACTTGGCTGATGGGACTGTCAGGTGTCTATGGTGGCATCCATCTGTTATCAGGTGTGGACAAATTTCTGACATTGGAATAAATAATAATAGCAATATTGGGCTTCTCTAAAGCACTTACCACTAGCAGATCTTGAAGTGTTTTTTAAAAGGTGTAAAAATTCATTATTCTTAGTTGGTAAATGGGACCTTAACACTGGCAGGAGTGTCCAGAGACTACCACAGTGCCTTTCTTCCACAATTGTCTTTGAAACACAGTGAGCAGTGGAACTGCCTTGTAGGATCATCCAGGGCTGAGGGTTCATGACTCTCATTCATCAGAGCACTTTCATAGATATGTCTCCCTGACCTCCAGGAGAACCACGTGCCTGTGGTTCACAAACAAGTTCCAGAAGGTGTCTGCTGGGCTGGCATGCTGGAGAAGCTCAAGTTTTGCTTCCCAAGATGATGAAGTACTTGTTTAGCACTCATTTGGTTGGATGGTGCAGTGAAGTTATTTAACCCTGCTGAGGTTTCATTGCAAGAAAAGACAAAATAGTTGAGGTCTAGTATGATCAGGGCTTTTTCTGGTATTTAAACATCAATAATTCCAATAGAAGAAGCAATTCCCTAACACTGAGATGAATCAGGGCATGCACAGGACCGTGCAGCACAGTCCATTGGATATTCTCTCTCCAGTTTTCTGGTCTTTCCGACTCTCTTTGGACATAAACACTTTGATATACAGTTAAACTTTCCCATTCCTTTGTGACTTGCACATAGCTTTGCTCAGATTTGTTGCAGATGGCTGTGTCACGATGATGTTAGTAAGTCAGTTATCTCGTAACACGAAATTACTTAATAATTTGCTCCATTTGTCCTCATTGACGGAAACAATGTGTTTAACCATGTGTTTTCTCAGTTCTTGGGAATTTTAAGCAAACTTGCAAGGCCTTGAGCAGTTCCAGCTCTTTATTTTATCAATGGAATGATGAGAATATATGACTCACTGCAGTGATAAAGGATCCTGCAATCTACTCAAGAGAAGCAGGACATAAACTGAAGCCAGAAGTTCAAACCAGGCAAATTCAGATGACACAATTACCAGTCATGGGGAAAATCTCTCAAAGGAATTGGTGGACTGCCTATCTCCTGAAGACTCAAATTAAATTCTGATTAAATGACTGTATCTACAGGGAAAAGCCAACACTGATTCCTGTCCCACTGTGCATCTTTTAGACCCTGTAGAGATCTAGTCTATGTGGTCAGAAGAACCAAAGGATTATTCTTGTCTTTCTAGAGAAGGCATATAAATTTGTGCAGATGAATCATGCCCCTGGAGTGCAGATTTCCTACCACCTATGGTAAAGGAGACGGGAGCAGCCATATTAGATTTAACAGTCTATATTATGAATGTCTAGTTAGGAGACAAGAGCTCCAATTTTGGTGCTCAGATCAGCTCAAAGAGACTTGTCTAGTGCTTCTTGGATATGTTAGCTATCTCCACACATATCTGCTGGCAGATATGATAAACGACCTATAGAGACCTTCACCTCTCTGGAATTTGATGTCATCCAGACCTGGGTCCCCTTTAAGTCTTTTGTCATGACTGCCACTGCAGATGCCATAGGAATCCTGGATATCAGCCACCTGGGATAATCTGGAGCATCTCATACAGCACAAGGTGCCAATGCTTAGAAAACTGAGTCACTCCTAATGCAGTCAGCAGAGCTGTTCATCTGACCAAAAGAATCACTCACTGGGGTCCGTTGACTGGAGGGACAAGATCTCCACTGCTGTAACTCAGACACTCAATGCCCATGTGGACACCATTCTGCAGCCACTTAAATTTAGCTGTCTCCATGTCAGCTGAACTCTACGCTTCATATCATGCAGAGAACTCAACTCTGTTGACAACACAGATATCTCACACCTCTTAAGGGTCTTGGGGGTATCTTGCCCAACTTCCAGGAGCTGCTCCAAGAGGGAGGGAGCCTGCAGGCCTGCATCATTTCCTACCAGACCTGTGTGGATGCCTCAGATTCCCACAGCATTTCAAAAAAAAAAACCCAAACAAACCCGTACACCTTCATTTAAGCAACTGAACAGTTCCCTGTATGTTTTCCAGGAACAGACACATTACTCAGGAATGCATTGCTGGACACAGCGCAGAAATACGTGGGTGAATTTTTATGGCGTGTGTGTACAAGTGCTCAGACTCAAAGATCAAATAGTGTTTCTGGCCATAAAGTTTCTAAACGCTCCTCACCTATCTTACAGGATGTTTGCTTTGCTCAGTTCGCTGGTGTAGGCAAGACACTTTTACCGTGCTTTATCGCAGGATCTCGAAAAGTAAATGATTTATATGAATACTGATGTTTATTCTATCAACGGGAACACTCAGTGAAGTTAAAATATAGACAAAGAAGATGCACTAGGACAGAAAACCACAAGTTGCGTTTCATGCATGTCCATAAACAAGCTAAGCTTATCAGAAAAAAACAGGTCCAAATGTGTAAGGGGGGCAAAGCGAGCTCTTGATGACACAGCTTTGAGTCCCCGGCCAATGTGGCTATTAGGCTCATTTCAGATGAGCAAGTTATAATCCATGTTGGCATGTGTGAAATAAGGAATTGGTGGCACTTGTTAAGAAATAAAAGAAATGGAAAAACATGAAAAAGTAAGTAGCTTTACTAGTGTTTCCAGTGTTGAATCATTGGCATTCAGGGCTGTGGCCAGGCTAGGGTGAGAAGGAGTCTAATTTGGGTTCCCAACACCTGACAAATTCTACTAAAGAAAAATGCTAACCCTCTTCCCATGGAAGCAGGGGGTAAAGGAGGGTTAGAGCTCAGTTGCTGCAAGGGATTCCCTTTCTCCACCCTCCCCAGAAAAGCCACCCCCCTTTTCAAGCTCTCCATCCCATCCTGGCCAGAGCCCAGCACTCTGCTCCCAGCCCCACGGGCTGTCTTCAGCCTTATCCATAAAGGCTGCTCTTGAGATGTTCAACCCCTGCTTTCCCAGCACAGAAGGAAAATCCTGGCTGTCTGGAAACCAATGGCAATATTCTCAGAGACTGTGGGGAAAGCAGAAGAGGGCTTCAGCATTTTCCTCATCTCCCTCTGTCCAATCCCTTACTGGTGCAGACTGGGAGCAGACTCTGGCCCCTCTCACCAGCGGTGCTTTCCCTATGAAAATAGGAGTTTCCAACAGAACGAGTTTTCCTTAATTATTCCTGGCAGGCATTTCACCGTCAGCCTCTCCGTGGGCAAACCAGCTACTGGTGCCTCCACTAAAACAACAGCAAATGAGGTCTGGAGAACAAAACTCAAGATGACAAGGAGAGCCTTAATTAAAAAGGAAGGAAAAATAAAAATAAAAAACCAACAAACAAAGTGGCAGGTACATAATCAAGTGAACCAAAATGCTTTTCCACTGTGCCAACAGCCAGGTGACAAATCTGCCCAGCCATGGTGTGAGACGCAGAGCAAGTGTCTCAGCAAACCATCCAGGGGCTGAAAATCAAAAAACGATGAGTTGCTGGGGCCAGGACTTGAGTTTTGGGGTGGCTGGGAGCCGAGAGGACAACCTAGTGCCACCTGGAGCTCCAGCTTTCTCCAGGGAGATGCCTGTCACCTGCCTGGTCCAGCACTAGAGGGTAACAGTGAGTCAGGCTCCTGGAGCCACATGGCCAGGACAGGTCTTGCTGGTGGAGATGGGGAGGTTGGACATGGTGATCCCAGGGTGGTAAGAGCAGACAAGAGCAAATGAAGGAGCAGGTTGCACTCCCCTCGCCACCCTTGCTATGGGGCACTTTGTGGGGCTGGGCTGCACCAAGGAGAGAGCAGAGGGTGTGCTGGGAGGGTGTCCCTGTGTGCTGGTGGGAGAAGAAATGAAGTGGCATCAGAAATGCATGACTAAGCTTTGTGGCAGCGCAGGGCCACGGGGTGGGAGCCCAAGGAAGGGGATGAGGTGCCTGGTAGAAGGCACTTTCTGCCCCACACAGGACGATTGTGGGCAAAGACACAACTTAGTGTTTTGCTTCTGCACACAGAGCAGGAGGTGCATCCACCAAACTCCACGTGCTATTATCAAAGCCATGGTTGCTTGTATTTGGCAGCTAAATTACACACTTTCGAACATGTGGTGCAACAGAAGCCCAGTGTAAGGTGTTAGAAAACCCAGCTTGCTGCTTCTTCAGTTCAGGACCTCATCTCCTGGCCATACAAACCCCTGCCACTCACCTGAGCTGCCCGTGATGGTAGGAGCCAGACCTGCTGCCCGTGTCAGCTGGCGTCCAGCCCAAGACCTCATGCGTATGCAGAGCATACAGCAGATCAGCTCTCCTTAAATAGTGCTTGTATTCCCAGAGGGGCTGTGCCCGGTCACGCATCGCTTGGTAAAGTTGTAGTGAATTATTTTTTTCCTTTGAAGCTCTCGATACTTTTTGAATCTTTAATCAAAACTGTAAAGCCTAAGAGCAGGTTCTCTAGCAATTGATGTTAGGTACCTGGTGGTTAGAAAGGACCCGCAGTCAGGACTCCTGGGTCCCATTTTCAAATTTCCCACTGACTCTTTGAGTGACCTTGAAGAAGTCAATTAATTTCTGTGTCATTTTCCAGACAGGTAAAAATGAGGAGATAATTCTTCCCCGGCTCGCTGGGGGATTGTGAGACTTAATTGTTTGCAGGGCACTTTGCTCCCCTCAGATGAGAGGTAAAGGACTGCTACTACACCACAGATGGAGGAAGGCTGAAGCTCAGCATGGAAAGCCATGAATACTTCAGGACCAAGACTGCAGTGCTCAGAGGACACATTTGCCTTTGCTGCAAGGAGGCAGAACCGCTCAACCCTCCATCCCGTGCCCTACACATGCAGATAGCAACCTTCCAGCAGAGAAAACCAGCAGTGCTCTTCACCTGGGGGTCCACCTCCCCCCACCAGCTGCTCCAAGGCTGCCCCAGGCTTTCCTCAGCTCTGGAGGTTGATGTCTCCTTCCAGTCGTGTTATGGAGACAGAAGTGATGAGAAGGAACCAGCTGCCTCCACCCAGAGCCACTCGCGTCCCCCCAGGCTCCCACCTTTGGCACGTTGGCTGATCCTCACCAATAACGTGCTGATACCTCACCAACGGGGATGCATCACCAGCTGGCAGCCTCTCAGCATCCAGCCACAGCTACGAAGTTCCATCTGGGCTATCCAGCTGCTTTGTAGAGTCCACCAAAAAAATGCTTTAGGACCTTAGCTTTGCTGGAAATCTGAATATAATCACATAGAGAATGAGGTGATCCTTTTCTTGGGGTGCTCCGTTGAGGTCAGTGGAGCTGTGTCAGGCCACTCCAGACTGGAGTAAATGACTCCTGTAGGAAAGGATCTCTGAATTTATATATGTGTAAGTTTATTTTTGCCTCGAAGGAAAGCTTGTCACTGCCCTATCTGCAGAGCTGATGACCGCACAGGTTTCCCAGGGCAGAAGAGAGGAAGAGGAGCTGCCATCAGGGAACCCCATCCAAATTAACCCACTTACCAGGCGGCTCTCCCATCTGCACCAGGAGGGTGGCTGTTTGTTTGCTTCAGGCCATTTCCGCGCAAGGAGTAACTAGAGATGAGCAAAACGCAGAAAATTTCTGCTCCCGAGGGAAATTTCAGCATTTGAGAGGCCGGTTTGCATCCCAAATCAGGCCAGTTCAGCAAAATGAAATTCTGGTTGAACTCACTCAAAATACTTGGATTCTCTCCCCAGTGAAAAACTGGAATCTGGGGAAAAAAAAGAAGGGGGAGAAATGGGGGAAATTTTCTTTTACTTACAGGGAACTTGCCTTTTAGAGAAATTGTATTTTTCACTTGTTCCAGTCCCAAACTGCTCCAGAACTAATGCCAGGAATTCCCTCATCTATTTATACGCAGTTTTGCTGTCTGGGTCTTATTGTACCTGGCATTTGCTGTGACATATGAGTGTGTTGCAAATAACGCCGGGAACATTTACCTTGTGGAAGTATGGTGGAGGGAAGGTTTCCAAGAGCCCTTCATTAACCCGCTGTCACCAACCTGCAGGGACCGTCCCAGGTCCCCTCCCACCCCACCAGCAAGGGTCCAGAGCCCTGTGGCTTTCTGAACACTGCAGCTGCAACAGCGTGGGCGTATTTTTGGGGGGCTAAACGCTCTTTCTGGTGAAGAAAAAGCAGTAACGCTGTGAGTTTCTGTCAGTCTTGCCAAACGAATTCATTTAGAATTAAAAAACATAAGTTGCTCGAGATGGATTTCGCCATGAAATGTCTCTTTGTTCAGAGATTTCCTCTCACTCTGTTTTTCTTCTTAACGCGAAAAATGCTTAAAAGCAAACTGAAATGTTTTCCCTGGGATTGAGTGAAACTTTTTTATTAGATCAGGAACAATATAGATGTGTGTAATTATCTTTCAGCATTGCCAGCAAACCAAAACATCTCTTACTCACCTTGTTGTAATTGAAAGCGTCGTGGGACACCCCGTTAAAATTGAAGCCGTTTGCAATTGGCTTGGATCCAAACAAATAACTCTTAACTGAAACTCTTGTTTTTACACAAGGAGCCATGAAAACATTACCATAATGAATATCTGTCAGAGCTCACTTTGGGGGACAACTGCCAAATGGTGGTTCTGAACCTGATCTCATCAACACTGCTGTAATTACAAGTAAAATCAGGTCCGTGGATTGCTGTTTTCTTGGTATTAAGCTAATGTCAACGTGAGACGGACCAGATCTGGGATGAGGTTCATCTGATTGCATGTAAAATATCTATATTTGAGTTCCCTTTGCAGTCAGAGAAATCTAGTTATGACAGTTCGTGGTGTCTATGGAACAACTCACCTCCTCCTGAAATAGGTGTCTAAGACAGTTTGGTTAAACCACACCTTGAAAATATGTATGTCTCGGCGCCGACTGCAAAAACAGCCCAGGGTGACCAGCTCTGATGGAGACATGGAGGGCGTAGATGGGCAGAACGGAATGCAGGTGCCTAAACATGTGCCTTTGAGATGCATGACAGTTCGTGGTGTCTATGGAACAACTCACCTCCTCCTGAAATAGGTGTCTAAGACAGTTTGGTTAAACCACACCTTGAAAATACGTATGTCTCTGCACCGACTGCAAAAACAGCCCAGGGTGACCAGCTCTGATGGAGACATGGAGGGCGTAGATGGGCAGAACGGAATGCAGGTGCCTAAACATGTGCCTTTGAGATGCCCTGGTGTATCTCACCTGGCTTCCAGTTGCCACTCAAGAAGGGCACAGGTGTCACACAGGTCCCATCTCCCATCTGCCAGCCTCATGCAGGTGTCTCTGATAAGAGCTAAAGTGGCAGTTGATGCCTGATTCATTCCCCTGAAGTTGCATGAGATGAAAATCATCCCAGAGTCCTCAGGAGGGCAGGAGCTGGAAATGCACGATTTGGAAGCGCTCCTGATGGGACCGCCTTTCCAGAGATGGATCACCTAAGGGCAGCCAGCAGCGTGACTGTCCTGCCTGGATTTTCGGGAGGTGACCCAAGCCCAGTCTCTCGTTACCTCACATAAGACACATGGTGAGAGGAGGAGCTGGCGCAGAGACCACATGGTGCTTTCTTGGAAGGCCCCTGCGTTCCCTTCCAACCTTTTGTCACCTTCCGTGTAATCTCTTCCATGATTTTCCTGCTGACAAGTCACACCTCTTGCTCTGGGGGGGCAGCGCCATGCCAGACCTCCCTCCCTCTTTTGACACGGCGGAGCTTGCTTGCATCAGGCTAGGAAGCAGGAGATTTGCACCAGTGGGATTGCACAACCGCCCCAGATAAGAGGAATGTAACATGTCAGCAGTGTCCGTGCCTTTATCTCTGTCGGAAAGACGTATAGGAACACGCAGATCTTTGGGGGGTTGATAGAAAAAAAGTCCTTCTCCCCCGCAGTTTGTCTGAACGTGAGTGGTGTGGAGTGGAGAGCACCATCTGACCAACAGCCCCAGGGCTGTTTATCTGCTGTTAGACCAGAGCTGGCACTGCTTTAAATCACACGTTTCCCTTTCTCTGTCACTTACAATCAATAGAGATATTTTATGTTTATATAGCTTCCTCCACTCTAAGGATCCCACGGTGTGTGATAAGGCACGATCCAGATGCAGCTCTTCTGTTCTGCAAGTAGATCAGCTCAGGGGGACATCTCAGTGGGCTTTGTCCAGGGGGAACCCATCTGGGCTTTCTGCCCTGGTGGCTTTTTTGCTCGTGGGTGTTCTGGTCAGTGGTGGTTTCCCAAGTAAGGAATGGAAAGAAGCACAACCCTCCCATTCAGATTTCCTTGTTACAAAATTCTTCCTAGAGGATGGTTTGGAAGAGAGGTATGGCCCAGGGCAAGAAACTCATGAAAGCATGATTTCTGCCATAGGTGCAGATGATTTGCCCGTGGGTGTTCTGGTCAGTGGTGGTTTCCCAAGTAAGGAATGGAAAGAAGAACAACCCTCCCATTCAGATTTCCTTGTTACAAAATTCTTCCTAGAGGATGGTTTGGAAGAGAGGTATGGCCCAGGGCAAGAAACTCATGAAAGCATGATTTCTGCCATAGGTGCAGATGATTTAGGGACCAAATTCACGTCGTATCTTGGGAAGAGGGCAAATCCATCTCCAGAGATGACTGACTGAAGTGAGAATAGGCTGAACAGAGGTTTGATTTTGAAATGCTGAGATCCAGTGGAAATTCAACTCTAAACCTGAGGCCCTCTAACCAGATCTGGAGATCTCAGCTGTAGATGTCTGTCTCTGAGCTTATTTGCTAGACCCCGTTAGAGTCCGTGAAGGCAACCAAGGTCTTTTAGGGCATAACCCAGTAGGGCAGGTTTTGCAAATATCTACTTTAGGATGAGGTAAATTGCTGGACTTCTGATGACTACTCAGAAGTAAATGCCCACATTGCAGATGTCTAAAGCTAAGACAGATGAATCTTACCAGTCTGTACCTTGAAGCAGCACCTGTGAGCCCAAAATAGAGCATGGGATCCAAAGAGAAAACAAGATTTCTGCTTTCATCTTGACCAACACCCTTACACCTTTCAGAGCAATGGAGATCTGGCAACCACCGCTCAGTTCTTTGTTGCTTTGGATCCAAACGACAAGCCAGTGAAACAGGCCTGGCCAGACAATCCCTCCAAAAGTAATCAAAAGGACGCTTAGTTTAATTACCCAGAAGACCAGAAGGTGGTACAGAAAGCAGCAAGTGCAGAACCACTGATTCACACATACCCAAAAATAACAATCTTGATATTTAGACCACTGAAATAAAAAGAGTGGGCTGGAGATGGGATGAGAAATAGCAGTTTCTAAAACACGACCCATTTTAATGTTTCTTTGGAGATTATAAGGAGAATTGTGAAATTACAGGATGAGATGCAAGTTTCCTATTTAGCAAATTAAAGAGAGGTTTCTAGGCTTTCCAGGAGGTTCAGCCAGCTTCAAAACAGAGTGGACCAAAACTAAACATCCCTCAGACTAATCACAGTCCTGGTCAGGAGAACAGACGTAAGAACTCTCTGAGCACCTGGTTCACAACTGATGGGAGTGTTTCCACTGACTTCTCTAGGTTTTCGGACACATTGGGGAGCTTTTTCCCCTTAGTTGCAGATGATCTTAGAGCCGTGTCTACAGCTGCTAATAGAGGCCCTGTTTGCCTGTCTGCATTCCAGAGCTAATGCACATTCCAGGCCCTGCAGAGGACTTTGCCTCACCTCCCATGCACAAGGTCACCTCACCTTTGATCCTCTGCGGTGGTGCAAAGCCATCCGAGGAGGGCTGTGTAATGACTCAGCAGCTCGCTGCCTGCAATGTATCTCTCTTTAACTGGATTTTTTGCTCCAGTGAAGCTGTTCTTGGAATGGCTGAAGCCCACATGCCCCATCTCGAAGCCAGCGAGAGGGCAATTCTTCAGCAGGTGTAAAGCCGGCGAATGCCCGCCTGGCGCAGCTCAGGCAGGATGATGTGTCCAACGATTGTTGTCGTTGCCACGGGAATAACAACACAGGAGAAGAGCATCACATAACACCGTGGCGAACTGCCACGTGTCAGCTGGGCATCCACCTTCACCCGCTTCCCCTCCGATGGAGAAGGGGACCATGACCTGGAGACACCGGGTACGTTTGGGAGAAGTTTTCACATGAACTTGATGACTCCTGTTTGTTCTGCTAAACCCCAGCAGTGACTGATACTCCTGAGCTCATGAGACACGTACCAGAATCTGAAGACAGCCAAAGCCACAAGACAAGTGACCAATGGAAAGACAAATTGAGGGGAGGGCTTAAGAAGTAGCACACAGATCAGGTATATCAACTGCTTCTTAGCTTCCCACTGTCCCGTGCGGGAAGGGGTCCAACCATCTGTCTTAGTCCCAAGATGGGCTCATGAGGCCAGCCTGAGCAACCACACCACCTCCACTCTTTCCTCAACTGAAAGTCTAAATCACACAGCTGCCTCAACACCAGCAAAGCCTGAGAGGTCTCCACATAACCTGGACCAGAAGGGGAGATGCACACGAGTCAACATGCAACTCAACAGCCCATGTTGGACCACACTAGGGGCTTCAGTGGAAAACTTGCCTGGAGTCTTGCCTAATTTTTCTTCATTCCGTATCACTGGTGCTCCTACGATCATTGCTACTAGTAAAGTCCCACCAGTTGCTGGCCAACATACCACCACATCACACAGCTCTCTTCAAACTCCTTTAGAAGGACATGGCTCCTGAAGATGCCACAAGTACCCCCAGCACACTTGCTGCATTAGTTCTCCCTGACTTTCAACCATCATTAATGTACACTAATTAGTACTGTTGGGAACTCTTGAGAAAAGCATAGACAAATAATGAGAAACTGCTTAATGCCAAAAAAGCCTAAAATATCTTGGCTTTACCTAGTTTACACTGTGTTGTAGTATCCAACTTACAGCACAGGGCACAAAAATAGCTTCCAACGATATTATCACTTTGTTATAATGGGCTAAATTCAGCCCTGAGGGGCTGTAGAAATTAATGGAGTTTGGCCCAACATGTGGTTAATGAGGATGGTCTATTTCAAGCCCATAAGGTACCACACTCTTCTGCCACTACAGATTGGCTGGGAATAATTCACCTCTTCAGAGACGCTGTATTCACTTCCAGCCCTGGCTATGTTTGCTCTAAATAGAGACAGCAAAAATAGACATCAAAACCAAAAACATTTCTTTCAAACTGCAAATGCCTCTGGCTCTGATTTTGATCTCGCATGCAGTAGAAGCTCAAGTAAGTGGAGAGGTTTATTTCTCATTTGTGCCAGTAAAAAAGAAATGGGCCCACTATGTTTAACATTGCTTTAGAATGTAGAACATTGAAGACAGTATCGAAGCACTTAGTAACTATGTTAACCCTGATTAAACAAGGCTAACCTGTACTTCTTCGGGCCTCTTCCTATCGATAATCTCTTTGCATCTTTTGATTTCTGTAACCTCCTAGTTTCTAACTTCCCTGTCCGTACAGCTAAATCCACCTCCCCAGAAGTCTCTTCTCAGGAACTTCAGAATCAAACTCATCCAGCATCACATTCCTAGCTCTGCACGACCCTGTCCTCACCTCCAGAAAGCATGTAAGCCCATGTTCACCTGTTCAGACCAATATGTAAGCGTTTATCTGTAAGAAAAGGTGCATAAAGATGCTTTCTTGGAGTCTGCACTGTTGCTCCCCACTTCTGCATCTTAGCCTTAGCCCCAGATTTGAACTTTGTCTTTATGTCTTTGCTGCTGTTTGTTTGTTTTGAACCACAGAGGCTCAAAATATACCCCCAGTTCTTGTAACCAAATTCTCCATCATGCCCTCTATTTTTCACAAACACTGAAAACCTCCAAAAAAGCAGAGTGCTTCAGAAAGTACTAAACTGCAATTCAAGTGGTGTCAGATCTTCTGAGCAGTCTTGTCATCTTTTATGTGGATGATTTATGTAAAAGATCTCATACATTCCCTCTTCCTCTTTTACAACTCATGTCAGCTATTCTTAGCTGAAGAGGTAACTGAGGAAGGATCTCCCCTGAGCGTCTGTATATGGCTTAACAAGTTTCAGCTATACCTCTTCCAGTGGACTAAATTGTCCACTAGAAGGAGCATTTTATGGTCCTGAAGCCAACTACCACAGTCTGGCTGTGTCCACACCATCAAAGTCTTCCAGCCTCCAGAAAAGACTGACCTCATCCAAGCTGCCTATGGGGAAAGGTCCCTCATCCATGTGAACTTCCAAAGAGTGACTGGAGACTGTTTGGGACAGTGCTAGGTGGCCTGGGCCAAAAAATTATGCTAGGGATCATTGTATCAATTGGAATTAGGGGGTCAACACTGCTTGTTTCACTATTGTAGATGAATCCTTTAAAACCTTACCATCAGCATCAAAAACACTGGATCAATTTTTTCTGGACGCCTTGCTTTTAGCTTACGCGTTGTTCTCCTTTTCCCAGAAAGAAAGAATAATGTTCACTGCTGACAAAAGCTGTGCTGAGATGGAGCACATCCACGTCTTTCCTTTGGGATAAGCTTATGATTTCATTCCTATGGCTCACAACCTTACCTCCCCAAATTTGTTGACGTTCAGCAAGATAGCCAAAGGTGGGACTTGGGACTGTAAGTATGGACTCATGTAGACTACAGCTATGTAGATTAGGACTTTCCAAGGAAGCTAAAGAACTAAATACCCAGCTCCCTTCAAACCCAAAGGCTCTACTTGGTCTCCACTGACACAGAGAGTACCTCCCACCACTCTCTGTCCCCGCAGAGATGAAGGGGAGGATAGCTTAGAGTAGTACCTTAGGGTACTACTTCGGGTCTTTTAACACCTCCAAGCATACTCCATTAATTACTTGGATCACAATGAAATAAAGAGCTGATTTGAGATTCCCATCCACTTAGTCATTTGTTAACTTCTGATAAAACTGAGCTTTGTCTTCTTATCTCTCTTTGCCAAACAAAGAGGCCAAGGCCAGCAAGTGAACCTAATCTTTCACACTACTCACCTGATTCAATCAGTCATGTATTGTAGTTGATCATTACATTTTCTAGATAACTACTTGCCCTCCATCCTAAGATGTAAAAAATGTTTGGTGGGCTAACCAGCATTAAATGGGAAGAAGGAGAGAAGACAAAGCTCGACTGATATCATATCTTTGCTACCAGTTTAATTGGTGTAAAACTGACAATAATTTAGCAATGTGTTTGGTCCATAATCAGCAGCAATAACTCGTCTCTCTAGAATGAAAACATAATCTTTATGCTCAATATACAGCCGTTATACCTCATTGTCCATGGAGCATTGTAATACAAAAGTTTCCCAGTGAACCAACTTCATCATCTTATTTTTTATCATTATGATTTCTGAATCATCAAAATATGAGCCTATACTTCCTTCATGGAGTTTTGACCTTGTCCATTAAACGGTGCAGGTTAAAGGCCTAGCCCTTACTTGTGGAAGCTTTATGTTTCTTGGGAACTACCTCTCAAATACAACCACTATCAGCTTTGCTTTTCTGGCTACCCTATCTGCTCCTATCCATCGGGCCTCTCACTTGGAAGATACTGGGACTTTCTCGGGAACAGGCTGACATCTCTAGCCTACAGTCTTTCAAGTCACAACTTCTAATTTGTCACCAAATCTAAGGGGAAAATGGAAACTTTGAAAACTTTGAAAATCAACTTTAGAAACTTCACCATCAATTCCAAAACTCTTGACTTTGGACTGATGCTCTCTCATGGTGGAAAGAGATCTGTATTCATTTGGTAGTAGTGGTATTTTACTCTCGTTTATAACAGCATAACTCTGGAAGCAGATTTAGCGAGTCCCCACAACCCTTTCCTTCAGCTAAGGGTAGATTTACCCATATGTTACAGATTATGACCTTTCACCCACCTGCTCTGAAGCTTTGGCATCACGTGCGTTTGTAGCATTATACTTACAGTAAGCAATCACCCTGCAAAATGGGAAGGCAGCTCCAGAGAGTGAGTCGTTGCCAATAGCAAGGAACTGGTTAGTTAAAAGGGTGGTTAATGTTCTGAAATACTGAGTGGTTAACAACACGTCAAGTGGCTGTTGAGAGAATGCTCGTATTTACTCAGAGGTCAATTATTCACTCATAAATTTCTTGGTTTAATTTCCTTGTAGTCTATTTCCTCTATTACATATTCATAATCATCTTCTCATAAGTTCTCCTCCTACAGCTACTAATTATTCTCTATGTTCACCACATACCCTTTTGTGCCATATAGATGGTGAATATTAATTTCCGTAGAACAGAGATTTTTTTTTTTAATTAAAGCAATGTTCTTTAGAAATAAATGCAATAACCATCAATTACATTTAACAAATAAGGAAAAGTCATTAAACAAGAATGCCAGTCAAGATGCCGAGCTGAAATTCAAACAGCATCAATCATACTTCTGTTGTTCCAAAAGGTTGATTTAATCAATACAAAGTCCACAGGGTTTCAGAGAGGGAACCATTCACACACATTACTTTTTGTTTCTCTGGAAGGATGCAGTTACCAGCTCTGTGTCTGGGACACTCAAACAGCATCTCAGCTACTCTGGAAAAGGGTGTGCAAAAGGTGTGTTCCACACACTGCACTTCTGAGAAATCAACAGAAAAGATGTCTCAGGCTTTGCATGATGCCTTCGGTCCTCCACCTGGAGAAGATCAGGTACCACAAACAGAAGCATTTGAAATACACCACTGAAAAGAGGGGCTCACATGCTCTGGGGACTCAAAGCTAGAGGAGACAATCAGGTGTCGTTCCTTTTTCAATGAGGATCTTCCAAAACAACCCAGATGCACGAGCCTTTTAAGGTCTGCAAGGGAGTTTTTCTGCATTGACACTTCCCTGTTCTGTTTAAGGTAGCTGAGAGGGAAGGATACAGTCACCAAGAAACTAGAACCAGATTAAGAAAAGTAGTCTGACGGGTCTTACAAAATTCAATACTTTGGATCTCGGCTTCAAGGGAACGGGGTAAGAAACTTGCAGCTCTGGAACTGGATATCATCAAGTATTTATTTCATACAGCTCCATGTTACACAGGACTGAGCAGTCACACACGGTCATTCATGCTGTATTTACACATTACAACAACAACAAAAAAAAGCATACAATAATGTGCATCTTGCCAATTGTATTTTAAACACCTATTTTGCCCTGAGCAAGAAAGAAATAGTAACTTCTGCGGTAGAGCAGTCCCTTGGTCCAGAAGTTGGATGGTGTCCTAGAGCTATCTCATAGATCTGCTTTCCAGAACTGCGGCCAGACACACACAACTCCCATTAAAGTAATTGATTGCTCTGTGAGCTTAATACTTCAATATCCCAGGATCTATAGATTACAATACAACACCCTATATCATAATATATAGCAAATAGCATTGAAGTCAGTTGGCAGCGGCTAAGTTAAGACCAAAGAGAAGATGGATATTAGAGTCCAGAAAGAGGCACGAGGGATACGTTAGAAGCCAGGAGCCAGCTGTGCAGAGTTTAACCTGCCTGTGATATTTCTGTGAGGGCTGCAAGCACAAAATCCCATCCCATTATCTCCAGAGGAGGAAGAAGGACCACGAAGAGAGAAGGCTGAATTATTAAAGAATAGGCCACGTATGACTGAGAGCTTATTAAAAAGGGAGGAGGATGGGTAAGCAGAGAAACAGCTTGCTAGGCTGGTTCTATTAAAATCTAAGGCCAGATCCTCTGTGTAAATTAGCATAGCTCCATTGACTCGGGTTGACTGGTTGACTTCTCCGGCTTTATGGCAGTTTACCAGCTGACATTTTAGCCCATTAACTTGAAGCATTGCATGTTTTCCTGTGAGCTTGGTCTTTGTTTGCTCTGCCCCCCACCTCTTTTTTTTTTTTTTTTTTTTTTTTTTTTTTAAAAAAAAAAAAAAAAAAAAAAAAAAAAAAAAAAAAAAAAAAAAAAAAAAGTTCTAGGAAAAATATTAAACCCTGCCGGGCGCCCTGTGGGTCAGGCTTTTTGTCTCCTCCTCCGCTTTTTCCCTCCTCTCGGTTTTTTTTTGCTCTCCCCCCCCCCTTTTTTTTTTTTTTTTTTTTTTTTCTTTTTTCCTGCCAGAACTGACAAAATTCTTCAGCTGAAACATCTGAGGAACGACATCTCATCAAAGATGGACGTTTCCATGGAAATATCTGTTTCAGATGAAATTTTTTGAGTCTTTCACAGATAAAATATAAATAACTGGTTGGACAAGTTTTCAATAAATCAAAATAGAAACTTTGCCGGAGAAGCTGAAATGTTGTTTGGGTTGCATTTTTCCTCTCTTTTCTCTAGTAAAGAACCTACAACGCCCGAAGAAAAGAAATGACCAAAATAAAAATTTTCTGAAAACTTCCACGAGGAGACAAAACTGTATATCAGGTTGTTCTCCCCTGAATGCTCACATTTATAGCCCTGAGGGCACAACGAGATGATGAAGAGCTGGTAGCATTAAATGCAAGGCAGAGGAGGGAGAGGGAGAGATAAGTGCTCCTGGCTTCTCTCTAGATGAGGGCCTTTTCCTTTTTCTCCCTCTTTTCCCTGCTCCTCCCTTCCCACTCACTGCAGCTAGTGCCTCAGCCCGTAATCTGCTGGAAAAAAAAACCCAGAGCAAGCTGTGCCTCCCCTGCACCAGCCGTTGCTGATGGAGAGATCCTCTGACATAAATCTAGAGGGTTTTTTCTTCCTTATTTTGAGCACTGATTTACCCATACAAATGGACTGACATTTAATCGCACAGGGAAATAAATCCCAGGGGTGAAACTGCTGTGACTGCTTCCCAAAATACAATCCCCAGGAAGAAGAACTGGTTATGGAAGATTATGCACGGAAAATTGTTTTATAAATGAATATGTAAAACAAAATGCCGAGTTCTGTTCAAACACATAGAGGAGTCTGACCACAATGGAAGTTGGTAACTACATCCCTGAGAGTCTCCATTGGGAGTCTCCACCCAAGAATACCAGAGGGAGCAGGAATGCAACCAAGATCCTGGACATATTCTACCCCCTCCACATCTGCTCATAGTCCCCAGCCCAGAAATAGCACTGGGGAACCACTCTTGGAGGTCTTACCCAGGTAATGACAGCCAAGACTGTGCTTTACAATGAGAAGACAGTATTGAAACTAAAAGATTCAGTTGCGTATTTCCAGGGCTTTACCTTACCACCACTACCCAGAAAGCTCTCCATAAATGAAATGTTCCAACTTAATCAATCCTTGCTTCTGGAAATGCAGTGCCAGCTTCCTTGGCACAGTTCAGAATAGCATAAAATGTAAGAAGCCTCCTACGACTGGGGAAGAGAGCAAGAGCTACCAGCTGCCTTGAACATTTGTGGAGGAATACTTGGGGACTGGGTTGCAAATACACCAATATATTCCCCTTTCCAGGAGCCTGAAGTGTGTTTGGCAATACACAGGAGAGAACTGCTGGTGGTGTGAAACCTCAACTGGGAGGTTGACTAGAACAGTGCTCCTACACACGGATGAATATGGACATGCTACTTTATTGCTGTGCATGAGGTCCCATAACGAATGTGTCATTTGACTGACTTTTCCCACATCAAGAATAAAAAATATGTTTTATTGCTTAACTTCAGGCAGCGTTTAGCTGCTGACCAGCGTGGATACCACATCTGATGGAGCTAAGGAAAAGACATGCAGATTTGTCATCACTGCCCAAGCAGCTTGGTACAGCAAGTGCTGATGCAGGATGAGACAAGAACTACTTATTTTGGTGGAGGCAAACTCCAGCTTTTCCCGCGAGCTAGTTAGATGAGGTCAGCCAGATTTAAAAAAAAAAATATAAAATAAAATAGTGTGTTAAGCCATCAGTGCAATTAAAACCAAAGAGACTGCACTGGGGATAGGTGTTATTCAGCGTGTGTAAAGGGGTGCCAGAATCTGGCTCTGAATAGTTTTGATTAACAAACCCAGGTCCGAATTGTTAGAGAACTGTTCATTTCGTTAAGCCATTATTCACGGCCTGTGACTGGTCATAAGTAATGTTCTGCATCCTGATGAGAGGATTGAAGCTTACACTGGAATGATGAATGCCTGACAGCAGATAATGAATAGTGTACTTCCCTCACAATTCACAAATGCTCTAGGGTTTCTGAATTGTAAACTACCAGGCCAACTCACTGAACAAGTACATTGAAATAACATTCCTGAAAGCAGCAGGATTTCAGCTCTTTCTCTATGGGGTAGAGTTTAATTTCCTTAAATCAAAGCAGTTCAGGTCAAGCAGGTGTCCTGGAGCTGCTGGTTGGGTTTGTCATGAGTCCAGGCAGTCTGTAAATACAACCCGAGCCCTCGGCCACAAATTCCTCCTTCAGGAGAGAGCTGGGGGATTGCCCATGAGGTCAAACCCCAACTCTCCCAAAAAGTATTATCCCTCCATGAGCCAGGCACTTCCACTTGTAGTGGAAGCTGCATGAATACTTGCAAGCAATAACGCACACGATCACATAAATAGCAGCCAATGGAAGTCAAGTAATTCATTTATCAAGATATTGGCCAACAGACTGTCTTAATTATTTAACTATTCTGGTAAAAGCTAATGCATAAAGAACTTAAATGGTGCATGGATCTTGCACAGGGCCTTCAGCCAAGGGGAAATTTCACACAAAACACCAGGCAGTTCAAAGTCTTCCCCGCATGCAAATGGAACAGAGAAGGCTTCTGCTGCTCGGAGCTGCAGGATGACCAGCCAGGGGCAAAGCATCGCAAACGATGCATGGACCAACACACTGCAATACTGTTTTCCAGTTTTATAATTGTCTCTAAACACCAGTTTGGCCTGTAGCCAGTCATATATATATATATATATCTCCCCAGCTGAACGTAATGCAAGTATGCAAGGAAAACATTTCAGTTGCTGACCCAAAGGAAAGTGAAATGTAGAACAGCTGGCAAGTGAAGCTTGGAGAACATCACCCAAGAACATCGAGATGCACGTGTTGCAGCTGAACATCTGACAGACAATCACGTGCAGAACACTTTACCCGCAACAGGCCAGAAAAAAAAAATTGTTTGGCTTGAGATATTTGTACTTCACGGGCTGATCTTTCAACCAAGCTGAAGAAGCAATTAATTGAATTAACATGGCCTGTCAGTCTCCGGAGCACTCAACACTTTGCAACAGTGTGAAGTCTGTTGCTGTGGCAGGCCTGCCCACACGTCTTCAGCTAATAGTGCGACAATCTCTTCGCTCCCGTTTACAGCCATCTCTTTGCTAGCTGTGAATGACAGCCATGGCACTCATTAAGCTGGTGGCTTGGGACAGGCTTCAAGTTGGGAATGGCTTATGTGAGAACCTCGGTTCAGCGCTATCCTGATGGGATGACGGCTCCAAAAATAACCAAGTAGAGGCTTCCCACTGACCCAGCACCAGTTCCACTTCTCACTTGGCTCCTGGGTCCCAGCGGGCCACCTGGTGCTTCAGTTTCTGATGGGTGGGTGGTAGGACCAGGAATCATGGACTCTGCCTGTCTTCCAGGAGTAGTACACAACTTGTCATGCTATATTCCTTCCTGCATCTTTACCAGATTGTTTTTCAAGATCTTCAGGGATAGCTTCAATCTCAGCTGGGAGAGATAGCAGACTAGGTAGTCCCAACCCCACCAGAAATTTCCTGTGTAATCTCAGTTAGTTACTTTTTCTATGCTTTGGTTTTCCACATGAAATTATATTTCCTTTTACACTTAAACTGTAAGTCTTTAGGCTATGGGTCACTTCCTACTACTTTTTGTACAGAATCCAGCAGAATGAGACTAATTTTGACAAGATTATTGAGATATCTTGATCACACCATCAAATAGTTTTATTAATCTCATTTCTTCCCGGTTGTCCTTCGTAAGTGCATCCTCCTGATGTTTAGACCCTTCTGCTACTTGTAGATATTTGTTAGTGAACCTGTTTCATGGCCTTTTTACTGGACTACAAATTACACAGTGGAAAGGGTAGGATATTACTCCAAACTATCTGGGGGTGGCTAGTGCCTCCTGCTTTGGGAGTCACCGGGAACCAGCCAAGCAGCAGCACCTCCATTGCTTTGCATATTCAGGAGAGCAAAGTTATGTGTCCACTGGACTCCTCTTCATTACACAGGCGGCAGAAGGAACAACTGGAGAAGAGAACAACACTATTCCCAAGCACAGCCACAAAACTCCTTTAAATTATCTTTGCTTTTCCAATATCGAAAGCTCCTTTCCCCAACAAATGCTGGCAGGTTTCTTCACAGTCTCTCCAGCAACCAGATGCTGAAGATCAGCCCACGTTTGAAATGCCCTGCCAGGAAATTCTCCAGGGGAAAGCCACTGGGATTGAAATGCTGAGAGTTGTTAGGAGCTTTTCTGTAAGGATTTCTTATTTCCTACCCTTTCTGTGGCTCATTTTCTTTTCCTCCATCTACCCTTCCCCCTCATAGCTCGTGTACAGAATCCATACATCCCTAAGGCTCCCTTTCGTTACATCTGCAGATACTCTTCTCTTTTCCTCACTCCAGCCTACCCACTTGGATTTCTCCACTTCCAGACGCAGGGACCACCAAGCCACAGGAGAAATGCTCTTTCTCCTTCTCGGCACTCTCCCGTTCCACTCTCAGCCGTGCGAACAAAATCACAATCAAACAAATGGTCAGAACAGCAAGTAAGCACAGCTCCAGTGACTTCAAAGAGAGCTTGTGGTTTCCACACTAGCCTTTTCTGTGGTAGTCACTCGCTGCTAGTTAGGTCTAGTATCGGCCTTAACCAATCAAACCACTTCACTTTCCACAGCCAGCCCGCAATTACAGAAGAAGGCCAATAGGCTCCCAATGATGATGCAATGACGGGTTCTCAGGTGCTCTTCCAGGCACGGGGCCAAAAGCTCAGTTACCATTTATGCAATTTGAAATGAATGGCATAAAATTAGGCACCGACTAGAATCTCTCATTGCAATTCTTAATCATTTGGCCTTTATTTTTCCCGCACTCAGCAGGTTTTTCTTCTGAGAAGTCCTTTAAAAAAAAAAAAAAAATTAGATGGCTACTTAGCATGACTATCAGTTGACTCAGATGACAGGACATTGCACCTACAAGACCTTTCGTGTTCCTTGCTCCTCCTTCTCTCTTTCTCAATTAGGCCAAACCCTACTGCCTTTATTCATATTATTGCTTTATTTCATAGTTCACACTGATGATTTCAGTAGCAACTCCTGGAATAAATTACCACTTCAGTGTGCCAAGATGACCTGAAGTCCTTGCTGGGGGCTGCTTCAGGCCTTTCTCATGCTTTTCTTATCCTGTTTCATCATCCACAAAGCCAGGACTTTCTCACAGCTCATCAGCTGGTTCCCCTAGAATTAGTAGACAACTACCTTCCCATCTTTACTGCGCTTAATGGGGAAGCAGAGCCACGTCACTAACGTGGCATGAACCTACTGTCACTCTAATTAATTTAGCAATCCCATCAGGTATCTATCAATCAGTAAGATTGGTATTTGTCGTCCTGTTTCAAGGAGGCAAGTTTTATGTGTGAGAATGGTTGTGTTGGTCAACGCCCCAATGAATCAGGTATTACATTAATACTTCCCACATTTGGGGGATAAAATGCACACTTTTAAGAATGGGAACCAGCAATTGAAATGAGAATTCGTAGCATTTAGAAGCATTTAGAAGTATGAACCTCTAAGAGTTAGCAAAACATTGTGTACCTATCGTGTTTCCCTCCCTGAAAGCCCAGCCAATTCAGCAGATCACTTTTAAGTGCTGTGAGGATTCCCACCTGAGCAGGTGCACACGACAGAGCCCAGTTACAGAACCTCTTCTTGGAAATCACTTGGGACATTCACAAGTACAAATCACGGAGCAAAATCAACTGCTTACCCATCGTGTCTCAGAAAGGATACTGAGAGCGCAAAGCCAAATCCCCCAAAGATAAGGAATGCCAGAGTTAAGATGATCATGACCTACTCCGGAAAGGACACGCTGCTACCCTGGATGCTACGTAGCCTCAGGGGAATGTGCAGTAACTGGTTACCCCAGTGCCCTAATAAAATCGACTCCCAGGCTTTCCACAGCGGCTATTAATAGGAGTTATAAACAGCCACGGAACCATAACACGAGATTAGCTGTTATTATATCTGTTTCACAGATAAACTATCTGACAACCAGTAAAACTGAAATGGAAACCAAGCCTCTTACAGCCGTATCAGCAGGAATGCTCCAGCAGGATACTGGAGAACAGAGCGCTCACAATGGGTAACCAGATAAGGGCAAAGCCAAGTTTTATCTTATTCCACTGCTGCGCTCAAGTGAAACAGAAGTAGAATCAAAAGTGAAGTCCTGCTACTATTATCGTGCCTCCACCGTGGTTCCCTGATGAGACAGAATCCCCACCTCTCATCTCCGTCCAACAGCAGAAAGCTGCAGCATGGGGATGGTCTGAGGCTGCAGACAGACAGGCAATTACGCTACTTGAAGTCGCTGTTGCCTCCTAAATGGTTGCTTCTGTCCCCATGTTATTCCTTCTGTACTTTGAAAGGTTCAGAGTAAGCCCTAATCTGGTTCAGGCCAAATTACAGAGGTTAAGGAATTTAAATCGCTGCCTTGAGTCAGCAAGTTTTGACTAAATGGGAGCTTTCTTACACACGTCTCTGCCAGCTGCATTGTGGCGGCAGCTCACCTCCAGCTCCGAGATGTTGGTGAGGACCTCAGGGCAGCAGGAGATTGTTTAAACTTGACCATGTGCAAGGAGCACACCCAGGGAACGGGAGAGCTCACCAGCCTTTGGAAAGGCTGGAACACGACTTGGTGGATCACTTCAAAAAGCAGGTTCTCCCGTGAAGGTGGATCATTTGCAATTAGGCAGGACTGGATATGCCACTTGTAGGTCACCAGGTGAGGAGCTCTACGGAGCCTTCCACCTGTTGGTCACCAGTTGAATTGAACCCAGCACCAAAATTACAGACAAGCATTTTAATTACGTGTTTGCTTCACGTTGGGCTGAGCGCTTTTCAGGAATTGCTTCTCATGTGGGTGTCTATCACCTGGCACAATCAGGCCTCATCTCAGTTGGCTTCCTTAATCAACGTTTCCAGACAAGGAGTCCATAGGAATTTGGGGTTGAACATAAATTGTTTATGTCAGCAAAAACCATATTCACCTTATCATCAGCACTAATTTAACCCAAGCTAAAGATCCACATTTTCTGCTATCGTACGCAGAGTGAAAAGTCAAGGAGAATAAAAAAACCTCAAAAACTCAAAATTTGTAGTGTTTTTTTTTCTTTTAATTTGCCTCAAAAATACTTTTACTGGGGAGCAAAAAGGGAGACAATTTATGTTACATTTTCTGAAAGCGGGTTTCACGAAGCTTTCTCAGCTTGACAGTAATACCGATTCCTCCCAAACAACTCAGCCTGAAACAGACAACTCATAATGTTAAACGTAGGTATAGTTACAGTTGACTGAAAAAAGGGGCTTAGAATGGAAATTGTTATGCAACTGCTACTTTATGAATTGCTGCCAGATCTGAAGATAATACTAAAAGCAGCCATTTTCTTCTGATTGATTTGGAACTCTCTTATCCTTCTGCGGAATGACAACAGTCACCTCTAAATGATAGTATTGCTTGGAGTTTTCTGATTTCTTTTTGCATAGAGCAAAAGAAATAAATATATTCTGTTCAAAGGCACAAAATCTTTGCAATTCACAGCATTTGGTGAAGCTGGAAGTGATCAAATACATACTAGTTTAATAATTTCCAATACGCACATATATTCCAACAGGGAATAAGCTATGTTTTACTTTGGTGAAAGCAGAGTCCCAGCAGACTTAATGCTCTACTGTTTTCTCATCAAAATCTCTTATCAATTGGGTCACTGCGCTGAAATCACAGCTATGTTTTAAGTAGCTTGTGTTAACTTTATGAATGCATCATAAAATGGGAACTCCATAACTTTGTATTGACACTGTTTTACTGTTGCAATTTACCATTGTAATGGCACTATTTAGGAAACAATGAATGAACTGCAATGAGATAATTAAGGGATAATCTCCATTACTTCGAAGTATACAAAGCAATAAACAGCTGCCAAAACTGATTAATAGCTGAAGTGAAGTTAAGACATTTAATCAATCTAATAAACCATTTATTACAAGAATACAGCGGCTTACACTAACTGCAAGACATTTATCTTATTGATACAAACTGCAGTATTTTCCTTTCTTTAGGATGTAATATCATGAGACCTTGATTGTTCTTCCATTAAAGTCAAGGATAAAACTCCCATTGTGGGCCCAGGGTCAAGCCTTCACTGAGCTGATATCAATAAAAAGAAATGCTTCCTTTTAATGCAGAGCAGTTCTGCTAAAAAACGTATTTTTTTTTTCCCTCCTATTATAAAACATCCTATGGCATTGAAAAGGGGACACGTTTTAGTGGCAAGGACAAATGTCAGGAGTCATGATGAAAATCTGGATCTCCCACTAGCTTGTACTGCAATTTCCTGCAAAGTATTGTTTCGTCTGTGCCTCCACCTCCTCTCTGTAACATGGAAATGCAACCATTCACTTGCTCCACGGGATTATTTAGGATTTAGTTCATGTGGCATATAAAAAAATACAGAGAGAAGACAGTGTGCACGCTTCAGAGCAGCTCTAGAGTAAAAGCATAATCCTATATTACAGCCCTGCTGCCAGTACAAGTCCAGCCGAGCTTCTTCAACTTCCATTCCACTTCCCACTGCTCTGCCCATGGGCTTTCTCCAGCTCCTTGTGTGCTGTTGGTATCTGGCTTTTCTGCTCTCCACCTTCGGCTGGAGGGCTGAGGGAGGCTGCATGACAGTAGCAAAGAGACAAACGTGGGGAAAGATATCCCCTCCTGGCACGTTCTCCTACCCTGCTTCCACCTTATGTATCACCATAAAAAGCAGTTCCCCCTCTAAACTGAAGCAAGCACCAAATTCCTTAATAAAATTAATAAACAGCCAGTTGTTCGGCCGGAGTTTTACCACGCAAGTTGCAAAAAAAATCTTGCTAACATTTAAAACATCCGTAGCACGGTGGCTTGAGGTGAATATTGTATTTGTCAAGCCTTGCAAAACGTGCTTTTCATCAGACAAGACGGTTCTATCTCCTCATCCCTGCATAGAAAAGAGGTATTACAGCACATGTGCTCCTACCACACATTAAAATTGCCTCTTCCCTGCAAAGCAGTGGGAGATGTTTTTAGTGCTGGACGACTCTCAAACTTGCTCCGAAGCAACCCCCTTTGTCTTAATGCTAGTAGGAAGCTACTTTGGTTTTATCCAAATAGAAATGTTGATACAGAAACTCATACCCAATAATAACAGAGGTTTGAATTTATTGTTTCAGCAAAAGCTCCTATGCAAATTAACCCTCAGCTAATTAAAAATGCCTCCAGTGCCTGGGCGGGTAAAAAGATCAAGCACTTGTTGGATTACAACATAGCGAGTGCTGCGATAAAGCTTCATAATAGCTTAGGAGCAGCAGCTCTCAACCTTCAGAGGTAGCAGGACTAATTCCACCAGCCAACGTGTACTAACTGCTATTCATCTGCGCCCCATCTAACCTGCAAGGGACTGTTGGCAACTGCAAGGACTCTCTTGTCTTGGGAAGCCCAAGCTGAACAGCAGGTTGAAACTTGCTCAGTTGGATGCAGCGCAAGCAGTGGCACCGCACTCCTTCCCTCTGCAAGCGTTTGTCATGGGAGCAGGACAGGCAAACCTAAAATTCAAGTCCCAGAAACCTGCAATACTGGTCTCTCTGCATGTACTGCTGCTTAGGGAGTGCTAGCTTTGAGAGAGAAAACACAGCTAGATTTTGAACGACTCCTTCCTGCCTTAAACAAATGCAGCGATTTCGAAGACTCACAACAAAACGTTTGAATGTGTTGACTCTGGGAATACACTCACTGAGAGGGAAACGAGGCCCCAGAGCTTTTAAGTCATTTTTCCCAGAAAATAGATGTGGCACTAGCACTGAGTAGAAATTCCTCGAGGCTGGGCCCACGGTCTCCCTTTACGGTAAAGCACCGCAGCAAGAACAGCTGCTTGCTGTTGCTGGAATTAAACACTCTGGTCATTTCTGCAAGCTAGCTTGGCAGTTAAAACGCTGTATTTTCGATAATGCTAAGTAAAATTGTTCAGAGCTACTTAGATATTTTTATATGTGTATATAAAAAGACACACACTGTGCCTTTCTTTTTTAGGAACACAAAAAAAAAAAAGATAGTTGTAACTAATATTACTAAAATTCACATTCCTTGGGTCCATGCCAGTTACAGAAGGATTCTCCCCAATTAGCTAATGGAATTTAAATTGATCTCTGTCCCTTTTGCAGCAAGGTTGCAACAGAGGCTCGTATATACATCAGAAATACGTTTTTTATTATTTTTTCAGGAGAGAAAGGAGGTTGCGATTTCTTATTTACTTTAAATACACCGACACGCTTTCTCAAAGGTTTTTCCGTGCAACTTTACACTCTGACAGCCCTGCAAAGGAGCCGTTATTCCAGGTGGCCCCCCCCCAGGCCCCGACCTTCCCCACCATCCCCCTGAGGCCCTAACAGCAGGGCCCTGCGGAGGGCAGGAGGAACAGGGCAGACCCATCTCCTGTCAAACCCTCCCAGCCACCAGCAAACAGCAGCACTGGGAATTCCTGGAGAGCCAGACATGCACTTTAAGATACTCTAGGAAAGAAAAAAAAAAAAAAAAGAGAGAGAGGTTTTTTCTCTCCGAGAAGCTGCCAAGATAGCCCTCGGTACCTTCTAGATACACACTCGCCTCTGAAAAAGAAACACTTCACAGCCACCTGCGAAAATATTCCACTGCCCACATCACAATTTATTCCCATTCCCGAAGGAAATCGGCCCCTGCTTAGCCCAACCGGCGTGAAATACCCCCGAGGAGAATAAACGGCGCCCAAATCCCCACTCCCGCCTCCCGGAGGCCTCAGGGCTCCAAAGGGGCCCCTCAGGCGAGGCCGGATCCCCTCAGGCGAGACCCCGCCCCTCAGGCGAGACCCCTCCCCTCAGAGGAGGCCCCGCCCCTCAGAGGAGGCCCCGCCCCCTCATTTGAGTGACAAGCCCTTTGTACGCAATAACAATCCCCCTCTCCGCAGCCCCGCCCCTCCCGGCCGTAGCCCCGCCCCCCGGTCGTGGTCCCGCCCCTGCCCGCCCTAACCCCGCCCCCTTGTTTACCGCGCGGCGGGCGGCGGGGGC
>NW_015090864.1:3792444-3838135 GCF_001431845.1 Calidris pugnax
GTTGTTTTTCTTTTTTTTTTTTTCCTTTTTAAATACAAATCCGCATATTGATTTTTAAACAAACAAACAACACCACCCCCCCCCGCACGCCTCTGGGAGGGAAATAGCCAGGTGAAATCTCACTCTGTTTCCATGGACAACCCGTCCATTATCACCCAGGTGACTAACCCCAAAGAGGAGGAGATCCTGTCCTGCGCTCAGGATAAAGGTGAGCTGCCTTCTCTCTTTCTCTATGGTTTACTTTTTTTTTTTTTTTTTTTTTTCTCTTTTTTTTTTTTTTTCTCTTTTTTTTTTTTTTTCTCTTTTTTTTTTTTTTTCTCTTTTTTTTTTTTTTTCTCTTTTTTTTTTTTTTTCTCTTTTTTTTTTTTTTTCTCTTTTTTTTTTTTTTTCTCTTTTTTTTTTTTTTTCTCTTTTTTTTTTTTTTTCTCTTTTTTTTTTTTTTTCTCTTTTTTTTTTTTTTTCTCTTTTTTTTTTTTTTTCTCTTTTTTTTTTTTTTTCTCTTTTTTTTTTTTTTTCTCTTTTTTTTTTTTTTTCTCTTTTTTTTTTTTTTTCTCTTTTTTTTTTTTTTTCTCTTTTTTTTTTTTTTTCTCTTTTTTTTTTTTTTTCTCTTTTTTTTTTTTTTTCTCTTTTTTTTTTTTTTTCTCTTTTTTTTTTTTTTTCTCTTTTTTTTTTTTTTTCTCTTTTTTTTTTTTTTTCTCTTTTTTTTTTTTTTTCTCTTTTTTTTTTTTTTTCTCTTTTTTTTTTTTTTTCTCTTTTTTTTTTTTTTTCTCTTTTTTTTTTTTTTTCCTAATTTTATTTATTTAATTTTTTTCTTTCTGGAATTCTCTGCTTCAAAACGCACGTAGTAACAACTTGCATTCTTCAGCGACCGTATAATCCTCTCCAGGCTGCTGGGAATAGAGGAGGGTTTGTTGGGGTTGGGTTGTGTTTTTGTTTTTTTTTTTTTTAATGTGGGATGAAGATATTTGCATGAAGGTCTCTGAAACTGCTGGCTGGATACAGCTGGGAACTTGTTACAGTGTTTAAAGATTGCCTGGAATCGGTTATTTCCATAAAATACTCTTGCTCCTTGAGGGTGGGCGAGGTAACTTTGTAAGGTGGTCACTTTGTAGTTGGTGCCCTGCTCCAGGGAAAGGAAAGGATACCTGTGCTGGATGTGTGGGAAGGTTTTGAAATCTCGGCTGTAAAGATCTTAATTATTCCCTTTTCTCTCCTTATTTTTTTGGGGGGGAAAAAAAAAAGAGGGTTCTGATTTCTCTCTGCTTTCCTGCATTCCTCCCTCCGTCGCGTTTAGGAATCTGTGCAGATTTTCAGGTTTGTTGTTGGAGGAGACTTAACGTGTCTGGGGAAGAAACATGGGTTCCTTTTAAAAGCGGGCTCTATTTGCTCTGTCGATAAAGAGTTGTCGCTTGCGTAAGGCATCGCACTGAGGCTGCCTTTTACTCCGAAATAAGGTGAATCCAGCTTGGCCAGAGGTGCTGCTTCTCCTCAAGAGTCTAGACATTGACGATTGACCTTAACCTTGTTTCCTTTGGGAAGCTCGGAGGGGGTTTTTTGGGGCTGTAAGTGGTTGTGTCCTCGCGACTGGCGATGAGGAAGGTACGGGTAAGCGGCAGGATTTGAGTTCTGGGGAGTTGTGTGCAATCACTTTCGGATTCTGGGAGCTATTTGGGTGCTGAGTTTGTGCTTTGTTACAGGCAATGCTGGTAAAAAGGGGGAGAAAGGACAGAAATGAGAAATAAGAGTGTGTGGCAACGTTGGTATCGTAATAGATCTCTGAGTGGTCTTCCAAAAGTGGTAGATTGATATATCTCCCCCTAAAATCCATGCTTTTAGTGTTCAGAAAGCTTCCATTTTTGTGTAGCTCATCTTGCCAACAGCGAGGGGTCCTGTGTCGGTGGAGAAGTTGCTCCCTGTTACTTTTCAAAGGAAAAGCTGTATGTGAAATCCCCATCTTCTCATCTCACCAGCGCTGGCTGCAGAAGCAGCATGCAGGTCGATTTAAAAAAAAATAAAATAAAAATAAAAATGCCATCAGGTTGGGGGTTATTTGAACAAAAATTGGTTATTTGTGTTGGGTACAGGAGTGCTTACGTAACTCTCCAATTCCTGTCCCTCGTGAAGTGGCACTTTCAGTGCGAGGCCTTGTTTGTCTCGAGAGATTTCTGATGTTTTCCTCCGTTTTGGCGGTGTTGAGCGTGGGGCAGCTTCAGTACCTGAGGTGCTGGTGCTCTGCTCTACCAACCCTCCTAAGACCTGGTCTGGAGGAGACTTAACATGCTGCCGTGCTCAGATGTTGTGGTCTTAACAGCTTACGTTCTTGTACGTCCTGGGAGAGCTTCATCGATATTGTTAGCAGCTGGTTGAAATTTTAGTGTGTAAAAAGCCAGTTGAGACAAGTACGAGGAGAATTTGACAGCTGGAAAGAAGAGAGTGAGCATCCACATCAAACAAGTGTCTTCAGAGTCCTCGGTACAGTGAGCTACGCTGCGGAGCGAAAATATGCATATAACTTGCATAACTATGCAGTAACTTGCATAATGTGCATTGTGTTCCTTCTATTGGTTTGTCTTCGGCAGAAAATCGTGATGGTCTTTAATTGCATGGCGGGGGCTCTTCGGGCTGCGTGTGAGCAAGGGTGGGCTGGGGGAGAGCGGACGGAGGGTTGGTGGAGTTTGAGACCAGAGGAAACTTCAGCGTGATCTTAATACAGGAGGTGAAATAATGGTGGTTTTTTCTGAATTTTATTTTTTTTTTTAACGTGGTTGAAGTGCATGCTTTGGTTTGACTCTGTGGTGAGACTCTCAAATCACACCAGCACAACTTTTGCAGAAGGAGGGTTGCGGGTTTCTACCTTTTTTTTTTAACCTAGCTTTCTCCTACCTCTTCCACCACGGCTTTTGCCCACCGTTGGAGGTAGGGAGCTTGGGAGAACCCGTTGTGCTACCTGCCTTCCTCGCTTGGCTGCGTATCGCGTCACCCCATTTTCTGTTAGAAATCTTAACAGTTTTAGCAAAGCCTTTAGGTCCGAAGAGCTACCGGAGAGCCCGGAGCTGCTGTGGTGAATACAGAGAGCTTCCTGGTGGGAGACTGGTGTTTAAAGTGAGTCTTCCCTGCTAACTCAGACTGAACTGAATGTGTTGGTACAAAATGGCTAACAAACATGTTAAGGCACAGTGAATTAACTCTTTATTTAACGAGTACAAGAAACGCCCGAGCCTATCTGCTGAAATTTCTACTGTGCGAGCAAGGGCTGTCCGGTTTAATTAAAACCTGCTTTTTCCTCTGATTTTAAGCCTTTGGCTGCAGAAATATGTTCCAGGGTACATAGTGGCTTGTGGTGGCTTTGGGAGTCAGGGTTTTCTTATAGAGGTTTTGGGACCTTCTGCCGGTGTTTCTCGTGGAAAAAAATAGATTTCTTTCTCTTGTTGAGCTGGAGAGAAGCAGTTTTACTGTAGCTGAGCGGCTGCTAAATAATGCATGTGTATACCTTCAAGTGTTTGATTTCTTTCCAAGATTTTTTTTGGAGCATTTAATCAGCCACGAGTCCAGCATTTAGCTTGATTTATTTTTTTCTAAATGTATTTATGTTTTAAAAGGAGCTTGGTGTGCAGTATATGCTTATGCCAAATTTCTCATGTGCAAGGGAGCGCAATTCGCAAGAAACAGAGCTGTTTTCTGGTCGTGGGGCAGTTATGTTTTTAGGTAAATATCATGCTTTGCAAATAAAAATGGCTGAATGTTTTCTTGCTAATCCAGATGCACTAAAAATGAGCTTTTGAGAGAAGTGAAGCGGTGACAACTTGTTAAAGAGGAGCTTATTGGTACTAAGATGGAATTGTTACCATTTATTTTTAACAAATAGTAAAACATTTTGAAGGTGGAAAAAACCAGATCTTGGTACATGAACCATTGCCTAATATGTTGCCACATGGTGGTGCACTGTATTTAGTTGTCTGTCAAAAGGAAAGCTGAGCAGGGAAAGTTGCTACAATCATGTTTTATTGTTATTGTAATGTTTGCTCTGAAATGCCAGTGGTGTTCTCCTGCTCCTGGAGGATGTTGGTCCTTATCTGCGTCGTTAAATCAGTTCTGGGAAATAGAAACTTACATTCTCCCAATTGGAAGTGATACGTAGGCGATTTAAAAAAAAAAAAAAAAGCTAACAGGGAATTAAATTCTCCATGAATTTAGTGCTCAAAGTATTTTTAAAGTAATGAAAATAGTAGTTCTTCGCAGAAATATTTTATTTTGAGGTCATTTGGCACTTCTGGAAATTGGCAGCATTATCAAGACTTGAAATTTAAGTGGAGAGATAAGTACGTGAAAAAGGGTTTGTTTTACCAGCAATCAATGTGAGCAACTAAGAAAAAATAGAAATAAAAATTACAAAGAAAAACAAAATCCGAATCTCCATAGAATCAGTTCTATGGATAAAACAGACTGCTTATTTTAGAAGGGAAGTATTAGTTCTTATTAATTAGTTGAACAGTGACCTCTAATGTAAAATCTATACAGTTAAATCTATAAGAAACAGGGCAGAGCTCATGAGTCTTTGCACAGAGTGTGGCGTAGAGAGTGTGATCACGGCTGGGTAACAGGCAGGCAGTCCAAAGAAGTGAATTTCCTTTTTTTTTTTTTTTTTTTACTGACATGCTTTAATTTGATCCTCATAAATGATGCAAATTCTTGGCAGTTTCTGTGTGCCAAGTTAAGTAGTAGCATAATAATAGTCCAGTCCTCCTTCAAGTACCAAATCCTCTGGGCTGTGGTGTTGTGTTTTCTCTCTTCAGATACGTCTTTCCTGACTCCTATAAAATTTGTGTGTCAGCTGAGCATCCATTTTCAGTTATTTACAGTAACCGAATGTTTTAGTGTCCCTGCAGAAGTGTATTTTCTTCTGCAATAAGTTATTTGAAGAAGGTTCACTTTATAATTCTTTTTAATGAACAGTGCAATTCCCCAAGGATGTTTTCACAAACAGGCAAAGTTTTTTTGCCTTCCTTTCTTTCAAATGAAATTGGAAAAAACAGCAGTGAGACCAGTATTCATTATCATTTAAAACAACAAGTTCTTAAGATCTCAAATTAAAAGCCAAAGCGAGCATCTTTAATTGTGTCTTCAATAAAAAGCATTTTGAAAATACATGGAAATATTTTGAATATTCTTTTTTTGCCATTACGTCATCAGGATTCGGAGTGCTCAAACATTTGAACATATGTTAATGTTCCTGAGACGTTGTCTCAAGAAATTTTTATAATATTAACTACAGATTTTAACTTGAAAGTAGCATTTTAATTTATTTTTTTTTTAAAAAAAAGGATGTGGAAACCACTCCAGCACTACATTGGAATGTGAATTGCTCGCAGAAGGTAGAATTTTAAATCATTAACTAATGACATAGTTGTTACATGAAACCAGAGTAACCATACAGTAGGTTTTGTGTTCCAGGGAGACTGTAGTAACCTGTAGTAACCCAAGATTTGATTTAGGGTAGCAGTTAACGAGCTGCAGTATACTGGCAGTAAATGATAATTTGCATTAATATCTAACATTTAGTCCCTGTCAGTAAGCTGCAGCGTTTTCGGTTCTTTGTAGCGCGTGTCATCTCCAATTCATATTTGTTTCAAGGCAGCGATTTAACTAAAGTGTTGAGAAGTTTTAACATGCCTTTAAAAAACCAAAGTTGACCTACATTTTGTCAATTCAGTATTCAGAAATGCAAATAGCGTTTCCTGACATAATCAGTAAAACGCCGTGTGATCGATGCTGCGCTTCGTCTTTCAGAATTTAATCTGAACGATACAAATAAGCCTCTGGATAATGACTCCACGTTTGTTCCTTTAAAGTGATATGAAACTAAAATTCTGAGAAAGCAAAATAAAATGAAGTTCACTTATTTGGTCAGTGTTGGTGAAAGATGACGTTCCCGATTGCCTGATGGATAGATTTAACTGTGGGAAGCTTATTTTTCCATCATGGAACACTTAATTTACAAGGTGTACTATCTTGTGAAAGCCATCATTCAAGCATGAAGATGGTTGCAAATTGGTTCTTGCCCACCATTTTTATATATGTTGAATCTTGAATATTTGCTCTATAAGCAAGTGTGCCTTTGTTTTCTGCTAAATTTTGAGTTGGAAGAGTTGTTGGCCGTGACCATCATGGTTAGTGCTCATTATTAAATTTCCCATTAAAAATCCCGTTTCAGTCAATCCTGGACATGGAAATGTTAACTCGGGGACTGAATTTGTTCCCTACTCAACCCTACCTGATAGAGAATTTTGGATGGATTACTTTGAATTATATGTGAAATGTTTCTGTCCACAAGATTTAACCTTTTTTTTTTTTTTTTTACATAGGAAAAGCAAAGCTGGGTCTAATTCTTGATGTTCCTCTTTAGTTTCTTACCCACTGTGGATCAGCTGGGGAAAATGTGGCTCATCCCTCCTCCTCCTCCTCCCTGCCTGGGGAATATACCTTGCTGGGAGAGTAGCAAGGCATGTGGTTGGTTGTAGGACCAGGGAGGAGAAGAGACCTGCCCAAGTGCTCCAGCTTGTTTGAGGGATAGAGAGGAGGGGATGATGAAGTTCTGGCTCTTGAGGGATGCTGAACCTGTACAGAGGCTAGTAGTGGGGGAGAGAATAGGTTTAGGGTCTGCTATGGGCAGTGGGTGCTCTCATGATGAAGTTGGTGGGTCTCTGTCCACCCAGTAGGGTGGTTGTGTGTATTCCCTTTGCCCAGTTCCTAAGTATATCCAGAAAGGGGCTGGAGTCTTCCAAGTTGAAATAGGAGAATGGCTGGTAGAAATAATGAGCGAGGCTATTCATAGAATCATAGAATCTATGATTAGCCAGGCTGGAAGGAACCTTTCAGATCATCGAGTCCAACCCTCAACCCAACACTGCCAAGTTCACCGCTAACCCATGTCCCTCAGCACCATGTCTACCCATCTTTTAAATACCTCCAGGTTTGGAGATTCCGCCACTTCCCTGGGCAGCCTGTTCTAATGTTTGATAACCCTTTTGGTGAATAAATCCTAATACCAATCCTAAACTCAAAAACAAATTAGATGTTCAAAGACCTCATCTGGATTACTGGTAAGGGTTGTGTTTGATTCCTCTCGGCGGTGGAGACCTGGCTGGAAAAAATCTCACAAAAACGCTCAGCAGCATCTCTGAAGTCTTCCTGTGTTTCTTTTATTGAATGATTTCGATAGAAGCTGTATTTTTAGTGCCCATCTTCCTGGGCAGGAGGCTCAAACAGGATGACACGGTGTCAGTGGGTTTAAATGCTTTGCTGAACTTCCAGAGATTTTTTGTAAGGGGCTGCAGGCAGGGACAGATGAGGGATGCCTTTTGTGCTGAAACGTAGCCCAGAGATGTTTTTAAGAGTTTCACGTTGGAAATGTTAATCTTCCATGAATCCTACTTTTGCCAGAGTTCGATGGGAGCTTGCTTTACTTTTACTGGAAGAGGTTAAGGCGTAAAAGGGACATAGATGTGACAAATATGGAAGGCGTAAGTAGCATCTAAATAGATCAGAGTAAAAATATGTTCTGCGTGGTCTACTGTGGTATAATTTTGGCCTTTTTTGTATTTCTGGAATGTTTTTTGTAAGACAAACAAACTCCAAAGTGAGTCCTGTGCAGTCCAGTCCTTCCAGTACCAGCTACTCCTGTGTAACATGGATATTAGTGGTAAAAAAAGCAGCTTTAGACAAGTAAGCAGAGAAAGTTCTATGCGTGGTTGTTGGGCCTATATAAAATTTGTAGCTTTATTCAGTGTGTTGTCAAAATGATCACTTGCATAAAAGTGCCACATCTTGGTGTTTTTTTTCCTACAGGAAAATAAAGTATGATTTGTGAAAATAGAAAAAACCCATTATTAGAAGTGATTTGCTGTACTAGAATTCTATTATCTAGAAAATTTATTGAGAGTTAAATCAGAATAAATATATGGTAGACTTGGCTCCTAAGGATGTCGGGTTTTTTTAAATGAGATTTTTTTTTTTTCCTCATTTCTTTTTGCAAGGAAGAACTATTACTCTCTTCTGAATGTTTATTAGTATGTTTAAAGCCTGACAGACTGCGGCAAATAAGATACCACGGGCTATATTTTGTACAGAAGAGCAACCCCAAATGAAGGATGTCTGGTCTGTCAAAACCTACTATGTGCATAACTTTTTATAATGTCTATAAAAATTTGGAACAATTTTTTAGGAAACAAGTATTTCTTGAGCGGCAGCCTGAAGTTACAGTATATATATAGATGGTTTTGTTTAAAGTCAAGTCATCTCTCGTGAGTAACTGGTCAGCCAGTTCAGTTGGTTGTTTTCTGCTGCTGTGGCAGAGCCTCCTTATTTTCTCTGGAGAAAGTGATATATTGATTTTTATTCACCGCTGTGCTCTCCCCCACCCCCACAGCTCTCCTGCTTCCTGACTTATCCTCCAGGATTCCCAGCAGAATTAACAGTAAAACTAACCTCGCTCTTTCCTTGTCTGCAGTCATCAGCAGTAAAAATTTGAACTTTCTTGTTTATTTGATGATTTGCAAAGCTTGGTCGTCTCCTTGGTGTATAGCACTCCTCTCCTGGTCTCTGGGACTTAGTAAAAAATTTTTTAAAAGGTATGAATTTTGTACAAAGATGTTCCAAACATATATTAACTATTTGCTTGCAGTCCTGCTTTATTTATATCCACAAAGGCTGTTTTATATATACACGGCTGAATGTTTACATATTTTTGGATTGGTTACCTGTGATTGCACGCACATGTGATTACTGGGGATCTAATTATCAGAAAGCTTTGATAAAGTTCAGATTGCTGGTGGGTGTATGTTTTGAAGTTGTTTCACAGTCTAAGGTTTGCTTGAACTATATGACACTGGCAATTTTTCCTAGTGATGGTTCAGATAGAAGTGGTCAATAGTAACACATTCCTACAAGATACTTCATATTTTATGTTTGCTTCAGCCAAGCTTATTAAAAGATCTAATATTTACCACCTGGAGAGAAAGGAGCTTTGAAGATTATAAAAGATCTCAATAAACGTTCACAAAGGCCTTACAAATTTTAAAAAACAGGCTTATGGGACTTCTTGTAAACTGAAACTAGAATTAGTTAAAGATATACATTAACAATTTGATGAATGCAGAGTAAAGCAAAGCTTTTCGGGGAAAAAAAGTTTAAGCATGTATTTTACAGGGATTTTTGGAGGGAAGCCTTGACCTTTCGTGTTTTTTAATTCTCTCCCTTGCTGTATTTTGCTTTCTTGCCTTTTTCTCTTCTCATCCCAAGGTTCTGGATTGTAACTGCTGCCTCTGTGTGCTCTGGTGATGCTGAAGTTTTAAGGGGCTCAGAGGTGGCTGTGTCCAGGGGTAATTCTGGTAGGAGGAGCTCCAGTAGATGTTTGAGGAGTGGGATGGTGCAGGGATGAGGAACCCTGGACCGTACTGCGTGGGCACATTAGCCCCTGGCAAGTTGCCCATAAGGGCATAGGAGCTATTTTATTAGGATATATGTTCTCTCTGTTTCTTAACTCCCTGTTATAATCTAGGCAGGTGTCTTAATGCAGGACCACCGCTGATGTATAGCAGCTTTGGTTCCTAAAGCCAAGACATTTATTTCTTCTTTGTAACAGTTGGTAAAAAGCTTTGAGTGAATTTTGTGTTGTATTTAAAGGGGGAAGGTGCATGAAAAATAACCAGTGAAATAGAGTCTTGTTTCCTCAGCACAGCATGGCTTCCAAATTAAAGGTAGCATATCCCATTTGCGTAAAAGGAAGCATTTGGTCATGCATCATATGGGTGACCTGTGCAATCCTTGGAGATATGGCTGCCAAAATAGTTTATCCGGGAATTCCTCAACAGGCTTAACTGTCAGCAACTTGCATCTATTATAATAAAAGTAATTGTTAGAAGGTACTGAAAAATAATATGGTAAAGGTTCTGATTGCATTTCAGCATATGAATTCCGTGTCACCAGTCAGTAGGGGAAGGAAGGGGAAAAAAACCTTTCCATAGTGACCAACTGAACACGTCAAGTATCTCTGTACTTAACGTTTATCACCAACTCTCATCGACAGTTTTCCTGCGATGGGTTATGAGTGCTGGAGGGATGATTCCCTCCGCCGAGTCGTTTGATGGCCAGCTGCCAATTCTCATGACTTTTTATTATACGAAGCTGATTCTGTTGAAAATCAGTAAGTTGAAACTGATTTGAGAGTTTTGGAAGCAGCGGAGGAGAAGGTTATGTTAGTTGGGGAATTAAAAAAAAAAAAAAGAAAAGGGAAAGAGTACTGAATGCAATCTACAGTGCAATTCATTTGCTAATTACGCATTGACATCAATTGAAAAGTCCCAGAAGGAGGGGGTTTACAACATAACTGTAAAACAATTTGCATCTGTGTAGAGGTCTGTGCTTATCCACAAAGGAATGAGATTTTAAGTGGATTTGTTTAATCGGGTTTTATCCTGAGTACATAGTTGTGGGACTCCTTTTTCCTCGCGTTTCAAAATCTCACGTCTTTCTGGAATATTCCCTCTTGTGTCGAGATTAAAGATGTCAAGGAAGCAAGTATGGTGAAGCTTAATGGAGAATGAAAGTGAAACCTAAAGAAACCCAAGAAACGTCCTTAATTTTAGAGTGGATTGACTACTTGAATGTTTCTGGCTCCAGATTATCATGGTAAAACTGACAGTTCAATGCAAACTGTGCCCTGAAATTCAAATGCCTTTTTTTTTTTTCCTGCCCCATAAGAGATTTGGAACACTCCAGCAAATTCTTGCTGTTCCTGTTGGCAAGATGTTAACTTAGACTCCGAAGGACATTCACTGTTAGTTTTATGGTAGTTTGGGGTGGTTTTTTCTGTGCCTGTCAGACTTGTTGGGGCCCAACACGTTACCTTACAGTTACTGCCACTTTTTAAACCACGTCATGACAGGAAAAAGGGTGACAATTTGAACAAAACTGGAAATCAAACTTGACAGTTTTGAAACAGGAATCTGTTCAGGTCTCATTCCTCTATTTACTTGTACTCTCCCTGCTGCACTTCATTATAAATTACCTGTTTAACATCCTTCTGGCAGGGAAGGGAGCTCTGAGAGCAGAGTCTTTTTAAAAATGTCTCTTGTCAGTTGTTTTGGTAGTGATGGATTATTTCCAATACCTTTAAATCAAACAGTTGTTTATCTTCAACATAAGAACTAAACACTCTTACTATCTCGTGTTATAAAATTGTAATATTATTAAAAGGAGAAAAATGAGCTTTCAGACAAAACCTGCCCCGGATGCGAGAAATAACTTGGATAGGGTCCCGAGGACCGGGTGCCCCTGGATCCATCAATAAGGTACCATGTCCATGAGATGCAGAGAGCACTCGGTAACTGCAGTACCACACGTCAAGAGAAGATGAGCTCAGCTTTATAATTTCTATTCAAAGTGTCCTTTCAGGAAATAGAAAGAACGAAACGGTGCCATTTCATTTTGCACTGTGTGATATGCTGCATTAAGCCCTGAAATGCAGAACTTAATGTTGACCTTGCGCTAATGTGGTTCTGTTCAAATATGATTTCCACAGTAGTTGTCAACTCCTCTTGCACCAGATGGTTCTGATTCTTCCCCTCACCACCCAAAAGTATTTCTTTCACCAAACTCTGTTTAAATAACGCTTAAAATCTTCCAAAATTGTGTATCTGAAAACGTTTATTGGAGCTTGGAACATAAAAAAATAATTCTCCTGTGCTCCTAAAACCAAGAAAGCCAAGAAAACAACCCCTCCAAAAAAAATATAAATAAAATAAGCTAAACCCAAGCAAACAAACAGAAGAATCCCAGCAATATTAGCAAGGGTATAAATTCTGTATAGGAAACTAATCATGGAAAAATCTCAGAAGGCAGCCGTGTGATGACGACCAGAAGGGCAGGTCCATAGGATTTTTAGCAAGGTCACCTGGCACTCAGTCTGTACAAAACACACTCCAACCCCTTGAGAAAGCAGGGTGGTGGTGTACAAGGGTACGCATTTCTTTGAGTAGTGTTTGTACTAAAACATAGAAGTAACATTGGTTTTGTTTTGGAAATGTCTTCAATGGGTACTGAAGAAAGATAAGAGTGAAATAGGGCTGGGCTGTCTCATCACGAGATAGTCCTAAATTCAACATGGTGGGGTTAATAACTGTTTAGTTTTGGCTTTGTTTATGCTTAATGCTGTGAATGAAGGATGTTGGAATTCACTTTAAATAGTTTTAGAAGTCCATAGGTAAAAATTCATTATTTTTTTTTCAGCAAACAGCAATGCACCTACAAACCAGGTCCTCTGCTAACGGTGCAAGGTTGAAGTAACATGTTTCTATTGGCTGCTTTAAGTTACCAGTTGGAGTTGAGGTGGGAAAACAAAACCAAAAATTTATGATGTTGTTTTTGAACTATTTTCAAGTAATTGTCAGCCCAATACATGCTGCTCCTTTGGAAAAAAAACACAGTTTTTTATAGTGAAGATGATTTCTGAAGTCCCACTGTAGGGGGTCTTTGTATGATAGCCTTCAAGTAACAAATGGCTTCATCTTCTCTTCCGCTAATAAGGTCACTAAAAATTTCTGGTTTGGATAATAATGACACACTTTTGAATGGATAATAATTCTGACTGGAAACCAGCTTCACAGTATTCACCATTTTAATAGCTGATGAGGTGCTAGTCAGCTAGCTGGCTGTTAGGAAGTGTTTTACAGGAGTAAACAGGCTTTCTTGCTTTAATTATGACCATATGTGTACAGCAACTGTGATTGTCTGGGAGTCTGTATCCTGTATTTTCAGTTAAATAGCTGATAAAATGATGCAGTTGTGGAAATGACTACCAAGTCCAGCAGACAGATATATGTCTTTGAAAACAGTTTTGGTTTTGATTTCTATTTCATCATGCAAAGCAACCAAACATTTCCTGAGGTTTGATGGTCTTGTGCTGTAACAAAGTAAACTCTGCCTATTTGTCTGTGCCTGATAAAGGTTACTGTTTGGAGCCAGTATTTAGAAACACTTTTTTTCTAAACAAATCTCAAGTTTACTTAGTGGCAAAACACCTATAAATTTTTGTGTTTTCTTTGCTGGTTAACTTCTCCATAAACAGTTGTCTTGCATGTTAAATAATAGTAGAAATGCACTGAGCAAGGGAGTTGAATATGAACATGTGTTATATTATTGATTTATGTTCTAGTGAAAGGGAGCAGCCAGTATTCACTAGAGAAGGCACTTTTTAATTTTAGGAAGAATTAAGAGACATGTCAGCAAGGACTCAGGTGCTTAAGCTGAAGACGCTTCTTTGGCAATGTTTGGGTAAAACTGACCACTGGCACCTTTCCCTCTGGAAAACATCACATCTATTCATATCACTTCCCAAAGGTTAAATGCAGCCCTTGGAACAGCCACAGGAAATAATACCAGTGTGCTTCTAAACCATCACCCGCCTTTTGGCCAAATATACCACTTTTCTTGCTTACTGGGAGGACCACATATAATTATTCTTGCCCTGCCTGGAGGCGGGAGGTGCCAGGAGATGTCCTGGGGCCCTGCACTCGCTGCCCATCGCTAACTTCCCTCCCCATTGGCTGACATATTTAATTTTTTTTTTGCTGTGTTTATTCACAAACACCACTTGTGTATTGATTTCAGCATTTTGGTCCATTATTTTGAGGAAAAGCCGAGCCATATGTTCAGTTGTCCCTCACCTGAGCTGCTTACTTGGAGGAGTCCTGTGTAATGCGGTACTTAAATACCTGGTAGAACTTTTTCAGCCAAATACTTGAGCTGTTGCTGGTGATGCTGGAAATGTTTTCATGTCTGAAAAGTGGAAATGTTGCTATGCCTTACCAGGTGTCCAGGAACAGGACAATTTTCCTTGCTTTGGTTGAAAAAGTTAAGAGGTCAGGGCGTCTTCCATTTTGTTCAATGTGTTTTAACATTTTTTCTTTTTTGGATTTTTTTGTTTTGTTTTGATAAAATAGTCTTTGATACTCAATAAAAATCAACGTGTGGCCTTGTCATGTGGGCATGTAAATAAGGTGGGTTTGTTTTAATAATTGGGGGGGAAACACAGCCACTTGTAACTGATTGCAGTGCTCTAGTTGTCTGCTTTGGGATGCCATGAATCGCGTCCTGGAGACTCCATTAACAGTAAATGCACAGTGCACAGTTTTCCTCTGACCTCTGTGCTTGGCTGTGTGCAAAAATAAGTGGAATGGAGTTCAGAATCCTAATTTGACAATTTTGTCGTCAGCTCCGCGCGCTGTACGTGCCGCACTGAGCTGTAACCAGGGATACGGAGTTGCAGAGTCCCACCGTTTATCTTTAGCTCCTCTTCAGAGGAGGAGAAGAGGGAAAACTTGGCAAAAAAAATAATATATATATATATTTCAGCAGTTGCTGGTGGTGTTCTGCTTCTCTAAGTTTAGCAGCGTTGGGGGTGGTTGTTAAAACGGGCTCTGGGATTTTGGAGCCCTCTGTTCTGAGCAGCGTTAGGGAACGTGGTGCTCCAGCATCCTGGAAGTCCCCGCTGTGCTGCAGCTTCTGAAGCCAAACTACCTGGCTGAATTTAATCAGTAATTTAGTGCAAATGGAAGAGGTTTAAAAACTCCCCCTGTTGCAGACAAGGATGGCGTAGCTTGCTCACCAATAAACTTCAGGCAGCGTGTTTAAATTGCAATTTGGGGGAGCTCCGTGGCACACTGAAGTCCTGTCGCTTTCCTCCATAGAGGCAAACCTGACCTGAGCATCAGCAGGGGCTTGTTGTTCTGCTGCTGTAGAGAAACTTCTTCTGTCTGTTACGCAGCCAGGAGAACAATATAGAGGGTTATGGAAAGGCTGCGTTATTCCAGGGGCCTTTCTGACAGTTTTCACAGCTCCTATAGGATGTTAACAAAACTCCCGTTGCAAAAAGCAGCAACTGAATATGATAAAATATCACTTCTTCTAATTGCTTCTCTGATGGATTCTGTCAGCTGGCTTCCTGAGTGAGTACCACCAGCATTTTTATGTCCTTGCACTACAGCATTTCCACAACGTCTGGTTTGATTGTCTATTTCTGAATTAAATAAGTATACTTATTGTGATCCTTTGCATAGTTACTTATCAGAAGTCTTTGTATGTAAGAAACTTTCAATTCCCTGCTCTTCTGAAGTCTGCAGATTGAAGGGAAATCAGTATTCGGTTATGGAAAGGGAAGGGGATTAATCTGGGATGATCGCTGATGCTGGCTATAGAAAGAAGTGGGATGCTGTTGTGGAAGGAAGGGGAGAGATCACAGGTACACGAGTATTTTGAGAGGGATCTGGCTGGATGTATCCCATAGACTTATTGATGTCCAGGGTGCTGCTAATGGGAAAAAAAAAAAGAGACATCCAAAGTCTGTATCACGTTAAAAGACGTGATATACTTCTCTTTTACCATCATTATTCAGGAAGCATAAGTTTACTGCACTGATAGTAAAATTAAATGTTCATAGCTCTTTAGAACTGCTTATATTTTTCTTATAAATTTCCTTTGACTTACACTTTCCGTGGTTTGGGTCTGAGTTTCAGGTCGCTTTCATCAGGGGAGGGAAAGAGGGCAATGCTAGAGGAGTCCCCTGGACTGGGGGGTCTGACCAGTGCTGTGCTGCAGGGCTTCCCCCTCTTCCCAGTCTCCATCTTCTTCCTTTTGTGAACTTCAAGCTGTAATACTTTGGAATCTTGTCTCACCCCGCAGGTATGTGTGGCTTGGCACCTCTACAGGACCTTGTTTGTGTGAGCTTAAGCTGTAGTTCAAGGGGAGTCATTTTAACACAGGTATCTGCTGTGTGTTTGGGGGGATGAATTTAGAGCCAGCTTTAAAATTCTGTTCTGAAATGCTGCTTTGGGACCAGATTAAATCATTCCATAAGCTCAGCTGGATGCTCAGTGGTATCATCTGAATGGTGCTGGTCTGTGATACTAAGGATAAAATTTAGCTCACTGTTGGAGCTTGACTCAGCGAGATTAATGGTGAAAGTTTGCAATCTAGTAAATATTTACAAGGCCTTTAGCAATTAGTGAGATGCTAACACTTTTCACCCTTTTCTGTGACCAGTGATTAGCGAGGTGGTATTTTATTTCTACTGGCAGGCTAGGGTATTGCTTGTTCACCCTCCACTAATCATGTCCCAGGAAGTAATTTAAGGGAATGAGGATGCCTAAATAGTGAGGTTATGGAAAAAAAAAAAAAGGCTGATTTTTCTAGGGTAAACAGAAAACTGAGAATAAGGTAGCTAACATAAAACTGGAGGGGAGATGGATAAAAGCTTTTAAAGAATTCAGTGTGATGTAAATGTCAGGTTAAAAAAAAATAAATCACATTTCAGATGTCACACAAGCCCTTTTTAGGTTTTCTTATTTGGCAATGTAATTTTTCAGGATAAAAATACTAAGCTACATAAAAGAATTTACAAGAAAAGGCGTATTGTTCATACAAGGCTGGCAAACTAATGTTAGCAAAGGATTTTCTTTTTTAAGTAGCATTATTTTTTTTTTAACCCATTCGTGGTATTTCAGCTGTTGTAAATACTTGCGTATAATATTCTAAATAAGTGAGAGTTTGTTGTTACCTGTGTATGTGTGAGCACAAGCTACACGTAAATACCTGGGTGTATTGCTGTGGTAGGTGATGTCCAGGCTCGTAGCACCTCACGATAATTGGGGTTGGGAGGGACATCTGCAGGGACATCTGTGTGTCCCTGCTCAGAGCATTGTCAAGGTTTGACTGTCTCCAAGGATGGAGACTTCACAGCCTGTCGGGGGCTCTCTTCTAGTGTTTGACCACTCTAATCCCGAATATTTAGGAGGGATTTATCCTGCTTGAACTTGGATCCGTTGCCTCCTCTACTATTCCTGTGTACCTCCAAGAGTCCCACTCCATCTTCTCTGTCACCTCCCCCTAGGTAGCTCTATTTGCTTAAACATTAATCTAAGTGTACACAGGAATAAAATAAATGCTTGTTTGTCCAAGATTTCCCACTTCCTCAAGCAGTTCTCTGATCATTTGAATATAATTAATCTGCAAAGAGCTTTTTCTTCCATTATGTTTGTAGTGATTTTTCAGTTTAAAACCAGTGCTTCGTTCTATTCTCTCACTTGCCTTGGTCCTGTTTTTTTCCTGAGGGTACAAAGATACTGTAGGTTCCTGTCGTCATGGAATAATACTGTTTTGTCACGCTCTCATGTACTCATCTAAGGCATTTTTTGGATTAGCATAATCACCTGTTGAAATTGCGTATCCCACTGTGCATGTGCAGCTTTTCAAATTATCTGGAATAACTAAAATCCCACTTTCAATAAAGTCATGCCTGACGTGAAAAAAAACCCTCAAAATAGTTAAATCACTTCGGAAAACGGAAGCTGAGTGTATTTGAAAGGGATACTCCTCTCTTCCAGCACACTCTTGTTAAGGATTTGACGTGCTGGTTCTTGAGACACTGTACCTGAGTTACTGAGTGTTTCAGTAAATACATCCTATAAATCCAGGAAGTTGTTTTTTTTTTTAATTGCCCAGTGACGTACCCAGAAAAAATTATTTGGATAAGGGTGAAGACAAAGGCAGGCTCAGGCTGAGAAACACTAGTGCTTTTATGCGAATAATACTGTTTTGTCACGCTCTCATGTACTCATCTAAGGCATTTTTTGGATTAGCATAATCACCTGTTGAAATTGCGTATCCCACTGTGCATGTGCAGCTTTTCAAATTATCTGGAATAACTAAAATCCCACTTTCAATAAAGTCATGCCTGACGTGAAAAAAAACCCTCAAAATAGTTAAATCACTTCGGAAAACGGAAGCTGAGTGTATTTGAAAGGGATACTCCTCTCTTCCAGCACACTCTTGTTAAGGATTTGACGTGCTGGTTCTTGAGACATTGTACCTGAGTTACTGAGTGTTTCAGTAAATACATCCTATAAATCCAGGAAGTTGTTTTTTTTTTTAATTGCCCAGTGACGTACCCAGAAAAAATTATTTGGATAAGGGTGAAGACAAAGGCAGGCTCAGGCTGAGAAACACTAGTGCTTTTATGCCCCTGTTGTATGTCTGAGCTAGAGTTAATACCCTCCCCATGCACACACACCCTTTTTAATTGGGTTAATTTACTCTCTCGAGAGGAGGTGGCTTCTCGGTGGCAAAGGGGTCTGCCTGTTGTAGCAGGGTGTGTAATTGTGGGTCTACACCTTGACCATGCTGGGGTAGGGACTGCTGTGTGTCAGGGTGAGAGCTACAGCTTAAAAGTCAATAGGAAGCTCGTTTTTACCATGTTCCAGTGCTTTTATCTGTTGTGCCTTTCGTGCTACAGAGCTTATAGCTGCTTGTTACAGCAAAAGCCAAAACACTTTGAAAACGTAGTCTCTCTGGAAAACTAAAACCAGGTGAGCTCAGGAGATGTTGTTAATAAAAATGTTGCTATTTCAAATAGAGCAACGCCATGTGCTTCCTTCAAAAACCAACTCCCCAAAAACGATGAAGGGAAGAGGAAAAAAAAAAAACCAAACCCAAACCATTTGTGGCTTTTTTAATCCACTTTAAGGCCATCCTAGGGAGATGTGTAGCTATGGTTCTACACAAGCTTTTTTCCCTGGGTTTATATTTATGCAAGAGTAATAGTGTTATCAGCTCACCTTTTGGAAGATGCAAAGGGAAATAATGAGTTGTTATTAAATTGTGTGTTTTTAATTCCTTGACAGATGTGGTCCTCACTATGTGGTGAGCAGTTCGCTGTTGTTACGTGCTGTATATTCACTCTTAATCTTGAAATCAACTTAAGTTTGTCTGGAGTTAAAAATGGGATCCTTTGCCTTTAAAATTCAACTTTCTCTGCATTAAAACTTGGCAGTTCATAATGTCCTGCAGCAATTTTGCTGGCAGTTTGATGTGTTTTCTGTAAAACACACAGAATCTGAGCCTATCCAATCTCAGTGGGTAGGAGTTAAGGCAATGGCTCTTGTATAGTGTGAATGTGAGGAAACTTTGGGCACTCATGTCACTGCTCTGCTGAACATTAGACTGAGGACTTTAATCGTACCAGGTAGTTTCCCTCCAGAAATGGCACAATGGTACACAAACAGCTCAGTGTTCCTGAACAAGAAGCTTAAATAATTGGATTACTTTTAAATAAATTGCCATCTGACAACATATTTTTTTCTGCGTATTTTTTTCCCAAATATATAATGATTTAAAATAGAATTTGAGATTACAGTGTAAGGTGATGTGTAGACTTCACGTAGAGAAGGAGTAGGTTGGGGTTTGAGAGGACGACGAAGTAGAAGACCTTGGTTTGAAGTGCTTTTCAACCTTCCTTTCCCTCTGCTCTTATTTTCTGTGCCAGTTCCATCTTACATGGCCAGGAGGTTCTGCAGGTCACAAAAGAGATGTGAATGTCAGGCTGAAGTATGTATCCTTCAGAATATTCATCTTTACTCCAATAAACTGTAGTGTTTGCAGCTGACATAAGCCCTCTCTTTTCAGTTCTGTGCTTCCCTGATTTTTCAGTGTGGGAAGAGCAGGGGTTAAAGATTGCAACAAGGGAGAACTTGCTCCTTGCAAAATGCTCGTCTGAGGTTACAGAAAACAACTCTTAAAGACTAAGTAGGGATTTTTTTTTGCTGGTATTAGTGCTGGGGGTTGGTTCCTTGTATTTTCATATTTTTTTAAAAAGCCAATGGATAGGATAATCTTTCTCTGCTGCTTGAATTTAACTTTCCCAGGATATGTGAGACAACAGTATTTTAGGTACTGCTTTTTTGCCCTAAATTCTTATTTTGGCACAGAACCTGCAGAGGTGAAATAGTGTAACATTTCATACAACCTGCTGTTAACACAGCCTCAGGAAGAATGCATATTTTTTATTATTATTATTTCAGCATTTCATCAGAATACCATGAACGTTAATTTTTAGTTCAGAAGATTCAAAAAAATTATGGGGTAGATATTTCTGTGGAAAATCTGTACGTCATTTAAAAAATCCCTCTGAATCCTGTCTTCAAAGGAAAAAAAATACATTAAATTCCTTTTGTGTCTCCCAGGAAAATTCTGACACATCCTTTCTTTAGCTTCAGCTTTACATTTTGCAGTGTCCTTTGTTTTATTGCCATAATACCAACTGGTCCATCAGAAGCCAGCTTTTTCCTTTTTTTTTTTTTTTTTTTTTAAACTGTGTCATGATAGCAAGTCGCTTATGTTCTGTTAATTCTCTCAAATAAAACAATTTGTGTTAATTACTGCTTCGGTTTCTCACATTATTTGGGCACACAAATCCTCTCAATAGCACATTTTCTGATTGTTTGTTGGTTTGTTTTGGTGACAGTATTAATGTTTCACTTCAGTGTTTTGCTTTAAGATTAACATATCATTAAGCTGTGTAATAAGATACAGTCTTTATTCTCATGCAGCGAAATGGCAGGGGAAGGCAGGGCATAGTTTTGCGGTCTATTGAAGAACAAGTAAAAAAAATAAATAAAAATAAAAAAATCTCTGACAGTGGATTAGCCAATTACTTGGCGCTCTCTGCTGCGGGGTAGCAAGGCCAAAACTAAAGCGTTTACAGTAAAACTCGTGTTCATGGAGGTGGATTATTTTTCCATCGTTGCCAAATATTGCAAAACACTGAGTGTTAGTACCAAAATAATGCATGTAGCCAGTTTTTTCATAATTCGGGGACAAGTCATCTCTGATTCACCAGCAGTATTTGGTATACTTTTATAATATGTTGTGCTGTACGTCTCTGGTATGGATGACTTGAGGTCTCTTTAATAACTGTAGTTTGGTAGATTAATGGTTAAAAGAGTGTCTTTGCTTTTGGAAGCAAGAAGTTAATCTTTGACAGCATATTTTTTGATGTGTTACTGAAAATCATTTTGTACTCGAGCTCTGCTACTATTTTCAGTCTTGTTTGTGGGGCTCTTTTCAGCAAATCTGCTGTCAATGATAACCCCGCGGAAGCAAAAATAGCAGCTAATCAATGTGTGTTTTATCCATGGAGTTAAGTGCTTAACTCAAATGGAAAATAGATTTATAAAAGAAAATAAAAAAACCTCTCCAGTGGGCTGTGACAAGCTGCTGCAGCCTCATCTTCTCTGTTTCCTCGTGTGCGTTTGGCTCCTTTTCTGCATCTGGGGTTAAACAGGGGATGTGTTAGATGGAGGAAAGGTTGTGTGGCTTGGATTTGTCTTTTTTTTTTTAATGCTTCATAGGGTTTTCCATTTAAAATGTGCTTTCACGTGGAATGGATTGTGATGGTCTCTCTTCTGGCCTTTCATCACTGTATGCTCTTCAGTTACCTTTTTGACTAGTTCCCAAACATTTAGGACACCAGGTTATCTATTAGCAGAGCTCCACATAAAGTTTAGCGTAAAAGCATTTGGAAACCTGGTGCTCCTGAAGTACTTCAAAAAAGTTGGTTAAAAAGTTCTTGAAACACCTTGTTCTTGAAACTCTCTTGGCAGGGAGACCACCTGCTGGAATGACCCCTTGCTGGGATGTGGTCCCATCAGTTGTCCACCCTGGTCTGTCTGAATTGATAGGCTTCTTGTTTCCTAAAATAAATGGGATGTTTGGATTGTGGTTATTGTTTATTTCTTACATTGCTGTGCATCTACTTTTGATTAAAAAGGCCTTATTCCTTAAAAAAAGGTCCCTTCTGGAAGGATATCGAGTCTGACCTCTTGCCATTGTCTTCATAAATGATCCTGGTTTTTCCTTAGGATTCATCCTTTTCTTCCCACTCTCTGACTTCGGGAGCTACCTGTAGAGGCAGACGTGCCAAACAGAGTGTTAATTGTTGCGATTGCTTTTACTGGAGTCTATAATAAGACATCTCATGATGGAAAGGTGGTTGTGCATGTTGAAAACCTGATAGATGAACATGTCACCCCTGACATGAAACATGACAAATGTGCCTGGAGTCATTTCATTCATCGCTACAAATGTGAGTCTCTTCATCTGCTTGGCATGCGTAGATACGCAGAACGACTGAGCAGATTGAAGCCTGCCTCTGCGTCAAATGAAAGTCTAGATTGAGCACGGTGGTAGGAACATATGTTTTTACAAGAGATTGTTTTAAGTTTGGGGACCTCCTCTATTAGCTCTGCTGTGTGGTAACTATGGGTATTGCTTGAAAGGTGATGGGAACCTGTTGGTGTCCATTGGACCTTTGAGTTTCCTCTTTTATTTGACTTCTTCGAACTCTGCAGTTCTTCGTATTTCTTAATGTTTAAGCTTCTTACTACACTGAACACTTTGACATAAGCAATGCTGATCATAAGTGGTGTGTTTAAAAAAAAAATAATTATTTGGGACACCCACAATCTAATTTTTATCTGTTCTTGTAAGGATGCTTAATGCTGCTTAAAGAATCAGTGGTTGGTTTATGTTCTACCTGTAGGGAAAACTTGAAGGAAATGCATTGGCACTGGCTGCTGAGACTGTGCACTTGTGTTTTTTACCAATACTCCATGCTGTCCTCAGAGATTAATTAAGAAACAGTATGAAATTGCAGGAAGTTTCTTGGGTTTTTGTTTTGGTGTTTATGTTATTATTATTAAATTGTATGTGTTTTTCATTCCTTGACAGACGTGGTCCTCACTACGTGGTGAGCAGTTCGCTGTTGTTACATGCTGTATATTCACTCTTAATCTTGAAATCAACTTAAGTTTGTCTGGAGTTAAAAATGGGATCCTTTGCCTTTAAAATTCAACTTTCTCTGCATTAAAACTTGGCAGTTCATAATGTCCTGCAGCAATTTTGCTGGCAGTTTGATGTGTTTTCTGTAAAACACACAGAATCTGAGCCTATCCAATCTCAGTGAGTAGGAGTTAAGGTAGTGGCTCTTGTATAGTGTGAATGTGAGGAAACTTTGGGCACTCATGTCACTGCTCTGCTGAACATTAGACTGAGGACTTTAATCGTAGTTTCCCTCCAGAAATGGCACGATGGTACACAAACAGCTCAGTGTTCCTGAACAAGAAGCTTAAATAATTGGATTACTTTTAAATAAATTGCCATCTGACAACATATTTTTTTCTGCGTATTTTTTTCCCAAATATATAATGATTTAAAATAGAATTTGAGATTACAGTGTAAGGTGATGTGTAGACTTCACGTAGAGAAGGAGTAGGTTGGGGTTTGAGAGGACGACGAAGTAGAAGACCTTGGTTTGAAGTGCTTTTCAACCTTCCTTTCCCTCTGCTCTTATTTTCTGTGCCAGTTCCATCTTACATGGCCAGGAGGTTCTGCAGGTCACAAAAAAGATGTGAATGCAAGGCTGGAGTATGTATCCTTCAAAATATTCATCTTTACTCCAATAAACTGTAGTGTTTGCAGCTGACATAAGCCCTCTCTTTTCAGTTCTGTGCTTCCCTGATTTTTCAGTGTGGGAAGAGCAGGGGTTAAAGATTGCAACAAGGGAGAACTTGCTCCTTGCAAAATGCTCGTCTGAGGTTACAGAAAACAACTCTTAAAGACTAAGTAGGGATTTTTTTTTGCTGGTATTAGTGCTGGGGGTTGGTTCCTTGTATTTTTATATTTTTTTAAAAAAACAATGGATAGGATAATCTTTCTCTGCTGCTTGAATTTAACTTTCCCAGGATATGTGAGACAACAGTATTTTAGGTACTGCTTTTTTGCCCTAAATTCTTATTTTGGCACAGAACCTGCAGAGGTGAAATAGTGTAACATTTCATACAACCTGCTGTTAACACAGCCTCAGGAAGAATGCATATTTTTTATTATTATTATTTCAGCATTTCATCAGAATACCATGAACGTTAATTTTTAGTTCAGAAGATTCAAAAAAATTATGGGGTAGATATTTCTGTGGAAAATCTGTACGTCATTTAAAAAATCCCTCTGAATCCTGTCTTCAAAGGAAAAAAAATACATTAAATTCCTTTTGTGTCTCCCAGGAAAATTCTGACACATCCTTTCTTTAGCTTCAGCTTTACATTTTGCAGTGTCCTTTGTTTTATTGCCATAATACCAACTGGTCCATCAGAAGCCAGCTTTTTCCTTTTTTTTTTTTTTTTTTTTTAAACTGTGTCATGATAGCAAGTCGCTTATGTTCTGTTAATTCTCTCAAATAAAACAATTTGTGTTAATTACTGCTTCGGTTTCTCACATTATTTGGGCACACAAATCCTCTCAATAGCACATTTTCTGATTGTTTGTTGGTTTGTTTTGGTGACAGTATTAATGTTTCACTTCAGTGTTTTGCTTTAAGATTAACATATCATTAAGCTGTGTAATAAGATACAGTCTTTATTCTCATGCAGCGAAATGGCAGGGGAAGGCAGGGCATAGTTTTGCGGTCTATTGAAGAACAAGTAAAAAAAATAAATAAAAATAAAAAAATCTCTGACAGTGGATTAGCCAATTACTTGGCGCTCTCTGCTGCGGGGTAGCAAGGCCAAAACTAAAGCGTTTACAGTAAAACTCGTGTTCATGGAGGTGGATTATTTTTCCATCGTTGCCAAATATTGCAAAACACTGAGTGTTAGTACCAAAATAATGCATGTAGCCAGTTTTTTCATAATTCGGGGACAAGTCATCTCTGATTCACCAGCAGTATTTGGTATACTTTTATAATATGTTGTGCTGTACGTCTCTGGTATGGATGGCTAGAGGTCTCTTTAATAGCTGTAGTTTGGTAGATTAACAGTTAAAAGAGTGTCTTTGCTTTTGGAAGCAAGAAGTTAATCTTTGACAGCATATTTTTTGATGTGTTACTGAAAATCATTTTGTACTCGAGCTCTGCTACTATTTTCAGTCTTGTTTGTGGGGCTCTTTTCAGCAAATCTGCTGTCAATGATAACCCCGCGGAAGCAAAAATAGCAGCTAATCAATGTGTGTTTTATCCATGGAGTTAAGTGCTTAACTCAAATGGAAAATAGATTTATAAAAGAAAATAAAAAAACCTCTCCAGTGGGCTGTGACAAGCTGCTGCAGCCTCATCTTCTCTGTTTCCTCGTGTGCGTTTGGCTCCTTTTCTGCATCTGGGGTTAAACAGGGGATGTGTTAGATGGAGGAAAGGTTGTGTGGCTTGGATTTGTCTTTTTTTTTTTAATGCTTCATAGGGTTTTCCATTTAAAATGTGCTTTCACGTGGAATGGATTGTGATGGTCTCTCTTCTGGCCTTTCATCACTGTATGCTCTTCAGTTACCTTTTTGACTAGTTCCCAAACATTTAGGACACCAGGTTATCTATTAGCAGAGCTCCACATAAAGTTTAGCGTAAAAGCATTTGGAAACCTGGTGCTCCTGAAGTACTTCAAAAAAGTTGGTTAAAAAGTTCTTGAAACACCTTGTTCTTGAAACTCTCTTGGCAGGGAGACCACCTGCTGGAATGACCCCTTGCTGGGATGTGGTCCCATCAGTTGTCCACCCTGGTCTGTCTGAATTGATAGGCTTCTTGTTTCCTAAAATAAATGGGATGTTTGGATTGTGGTTATTGTTTATTTCTTACATTGCTGTGCATCTACTTTTGATTAAAAAGGCCTTATTCCTTAAAAAAAGGTCCCTTCTGGAAGGATATCGAGTCTGACCTCTTGCCATTGTCTTCATAAATGATCCTGGTTTTTCCTTAGGATTCATCCTTTTCTTCCCACTCTCTGACTTCGGGAGCTACCTGTAGAGGCAGACGTGCCAAACAGAGTGTTAATTGTTGCGGTTGCTTTTACTGGAGTCTATAATAAGACATCTCATGATGGAAAGGTGGTTGTGCATGTTGAAAACCTGATAGATGAACATGTCACCCCTGACATGAAACATGACAAATGTGCCTGGAGTCATTTCATTCATCGCTACAAATGTGAGTCTCTTCATCTGCTTGGCATGCGTAGATACGCAGAACGGCTGAGCAGATTGAAGCCTGCCTCTGCGTCAAATGAAAGTCTAGATTGAGCACGGTGGTAGGAACATATGTTTTTACAAGAGATTGTTTTAAGTTTGGGGACCTCCTCTATTAGCTCTGCTGTGTGGTAACTATGGGTATTGCTTGAAAGGTGATGGGAACCTGTTGGTGTCCATTGGACCTTTGAGTTTCCTCTTTTATTTGACTTCTTCGAACTCTGCAGTTCTTCGTATTTCTTAATGTTTAAGCTTCTTACTACACTGAACACTTTGACATAAGCAATGCTGATCATAAGTGGTGTGTTTAAAAAAAAAATAATTATTTGGGACACCCACAATCTAATTTTTATCTGTTCTTGTAAGGATGCTTAATGCTGCTTAAAGAATCAGTGGTTGGTTTATGTTCTACCTGTAGGGAAAACTTGAAGGAAATGCATTGGCACTGGCTGCTGAGACTGTGCACTTGTGTTTTTTACCAATACTCCATGCTGTCCTCAGAGATTAATTAAGAAACAGTATGAAATTGCAGGAAGTTTCTTGGGTTTTTGTTTTGGTGTTTATTTTAAAATCCTTTCTCCCTGTATTTGAGTTCAGAATTAATTCAGAAAAAAAGCTTCAAACAAACAAAAAGAAAGGTCTTTAAAAAAAGAAAAAAGCCACCAAACAAAAATACTTTTATTTCAGTGTGGTTGGTCACAGAGGGAAACTTTGGGAACGTTGGTCATGGTGACAGCTTTCTTAAAGGGAGCCAGGCAGCTTTGCCACTCAGGCAGAAGAGGCTGTGGTCAGGTCCTCTCCTTTGATCAAAAGGGGAAATGTGCCCTATCGAGAGGTGCTTCTGCGAGGATTTGAGCAGAATTACAGATCACTTCTCTCTGTTACTGCCTCTCTGGCACTTCTTAAACTCTGAAAATGCAGCCTAAAATTGCCTCAGTCAGAAAGTAAGATTCATCCTTTAAGGATTAATGTGCACCTCTCTCAAAATAACTTTCATATTTCATCTAGACGGGAAGATTTGTTGCAGCAATTATTTTTTAAAAAGATCTGAGATGGGTTCTGTGTTTGTGAAGAAGGATCAGTGTGATGCACGGGTTGGGGCAACTGGCAAAAGCTGGGGTTGTGAAAGGAGGGAACCTACAAAGGGCAGGAAGATGCAGGGGCTGTCGCAGGAGGGGATGTCACCTCGGGCAGAGTCCTTCACATGGGACAGGTGAGATCTCTCCAACCCACAGAACAACTTTGGAGATGCTGGAAGATGGAGGAAGAAGCAGTCAGTGGTTTGCACTCACACTACTCATGTGTATTGTAAGGTGGACTAAGATGTATTTGTATGAACAGGAGCAGTGGAGATGATACAGAGCACATAAATAATGTTTGCATTTGCCTTTTGAAGCCTGCTGCCCTGTGCTATGGTACATCCTAACAATGGACCTTCAACACTGTCCTTGCCCAGTAGCTGTGGACCAACAGAGTCAGCTCCCTGTTCTGTGGTGAAGCACCCAACAGCCTTGTGATGGGTGTTCAGGACGTGGTAATTAAGTAACTGAGTTTCAGTTATGGAGTTCTCAAAAAGGAAAGACTGAGATGAGATGTTAGAAATAATAAAACCCACTGGTAGCACCACAAGGCTTCTGGAGTGGCCAAGTTTCATGAAAACACATGTCTCTTAGCATTTTAGGTTGTAAAAATGAGCACTCCTGATGATGTCAGCACAGTCACGTTTTGGTAGATGGTTTTTCTTGGAAGCCTCTTTATCCTTTCTGTGCTTTCCCGCTAGTACCTGATAGCATCTTGCAATTAGCACGTGCCTTATATGCTGTAGAAGACTCAGAGTGATTCAAACCACAGATGATGGTGGTGAAGTGATTTTTGCAAGTAGACGCTTGGGGAAGGAGTGCACCAGGAGATGTTGTCCAACGTTCACACAGGCTTTGGTGTAGGAAGAGCAGCTGGGAGAGATCCTTAAAGGTGTGGGCAAGGGGACACCAAGAGCACAGAAGAGGAAGGTGGCTTGGAAAGGGTGACTGAAACGGTGATGTTCACCAGGGGATTCAAGGAGGGAAGAGAGTGAGCAAGAACATTCAAGTCGGTGAGCTACAAGATGGCAAACCTCAAACTCTGAGAAGTGGGAGAGATGACTCAGAGTTCTTACAGCTGCAAACCTGAAAGAAAAAGAGGACTTAAGACGAGGTGGCAGTTTAACAGAATTTTTTATTATGGAGACAAGCACAGACTGTCCCAGTTCAAACGGAGGATAGAAAATACAGTCACTCACTCGCTTGATGAGTTTCTCCAGCACAAGAAGGAAGGAAGGAAGCCTGCAGAAAGTCTGACCTAGTTTCCAGTAGAGATGTTTTGAGCGGGGAGAAGTATGAAAGAATATTTTTGCTTCTCTGATATTATTTGTTGATGCTGGTTTAATTTTTTTTAATTAATTTTTTATGTTCTGTGCCAATACATGCACCTTAGTAGTGCTTGTGGGGAATACATAAGATCAGCGAGTGATGTAGCAATGAAAGGAAGACAAAGGATTTGGGCTGTCACTCAGCAGGAAGAGGAAGCTACCAACTTCTGACACTGAAATATTTTATTAAAAGGGGGGAAGGGAAGCTTGTATCAGTCTTTGGCTAAGACTTTAATTGAGAGCAGATGGCAAATTATAAATCACTGGATGCTGAGTGGCTGGTGTGAAACTGTACAACTTCAGAGCTGTGAGCTGTTACCTTTGACACCTTGGGAAGAGTAAATAAGCTTAAAAGAAAAAAAAGAAGAATGAACGTAATACTTAAACTGCCTTATTCATAATTTCTAATTTCAGTTTTCAGAAAGGAACGTGGAAATGTAAGAAATATTGCAAGAAACCAAGGAAACCGATATTACCCAGCAGATTTTTCTTTTCAAAACCAAACTGTGTCAAAGAAACTGAACTTAGTTCTGTAACTTGGTAACAAGGAAAGGAAAAACTTGTAGATTACCACGAGTTGAAGTGAAGCTTTTCGGATTCCAAACGAGAAAAATGTGGTCTGCATCTAAACTGCTGTCAAATGGGTGCAGAAATGTTTGCATAATGCCTGAATAGTTCAGGGCCTTGGGAGGGGTGGCAGTGGTCTGTGCTGGGACTGGTCACTCATTAACCACCCAGATGACGCGCTGGGAGAACCTACTGAGTCTGCAGGTACTGAAATAAAAGACGGAGTGGGTGTTTCCACTAAAAATAGAAAGGGACTGGATGAGCTCAATGTGTATCCTGTGTTTTTCATGTTACTTCATCAGACTGTTTCGAGATTTTTTTGTGGAATAACCCACTGCGCAAACTGAGAAGAAAGGACAACTAGTTGTGTTGCTGGTCTGTAGAAAATCCGGAGATATTTGTAGTAGTCAGATCTGACATGCAGCAGTTTAAAAAAAAAAAAAAATCTGTGCCTGTTTACGTAGAAATCCGGAGATACTAGTAGTAGTCAGATCTGACATGCAGCAGTTAAAAAAAAAAAAAAATCTGTGCCTGTTTACGCATTCCAACGTGACAGCTGATTTGTAAGAACAGTGAAGTCATCCTGCTGTACCCTGCTTTGGAAAGGCTTCTTCTGAAGTGCTGTGTAAAGCTTTGAGCACTGGATTGGGATTTGAGAACATTCCAAGGAGCAGGGAGAGAGAATTCGGACTTAGGATAGCTGACCTGCAGTGAAAGGCTGGACAGATTCACAACTGGTTTTGTCCTGGGGGTGGGAATCACGGCTTTTATTTATTTATATATCTGCCCATACTTTCTGTGACTGATGCGACTGCAAATTTCAGTAGTGAGTTTGCCAACAGGAATCACAATAGTGCTAGTATTGGCAATCTTTCCTTTATATAGGAAAGGTGTTGGTGTGGTTAATTCTGCATGTAGTTAATCCATGTATAGGTGCTTCTTTTCCATTCTTCCCACCTCTTCTTGCTATTGCAGTATTAACCATTGCATATAGACAGCTGTGGGATCTCTGTAGTTGAATGAGAAATCAAGGATGAGCATTTAAAAGCATCAGGTACGTTCGTGCCACTGGAAGCACCTTGAATCAGCAGGTCAGACAACCTAAAAGAAATAAATTAATCTCAAAGCAGTAGCCCTTTTTGAGAAAGTATCTTTTCTCTCAGACATACCAAGTGCTTTTTGCAGAATACTCGAGGGACTGATGGTGGGGAGGATGCTCTAACACCTCCTGGTTTTGTGGTGCCCCTCTCACATCCTGCAGTGCTTTTGGTGAGTAGCTGGAGTTATTCAGCAGACCACAGGCTTTAGAAGATCCATCAGCTCCTTTTGATGAGGCTCTCGATACGACGGTCGGTGCTTAAGTCAACAGTAATTTGCTGCTGTGCTGGCTGCATCTTAAAATGCTACAAAATGATTTAGAGTAAATCCAGTAAAAGCTGTGTTGGAGTTGGCTGCTGGTCTTAGTCAGCAACTGAAGGAACGGGGAGTCTGGGCAATCCTGTCCTTCTGAAGTGCCATGCATGCAATTAAGCAAATTGCAGATGTCTTTATGGTATAGTATGCTAGTTTTACCAAGAGTCAGTAATTGAGGAAGTGCCAGAATAGTTGGGAAGAGTGACAGGAAGGGGTTTTTACTCTATTTTAGTCCATGAGCTTCAGGAAGAAGGAATTGAGGAAGCTGCTGGGAGGGACACACACACAAAAAATAACATTACAAAACGCTACATTTCAAGATACAGAAATTTGATGGGGGTTTGGTTGAGGTTTTTTCCTGGAATGTACTGGGGTGGTCCTGGTGATGTTGCAATGGCCATGAGAGAGGACAAGGAGATTCACCCTCTTGGGTTGAGAAGGACACAAGCTGTTCTGAGGATGGAAGGGGCTGATGGTAGAGCAGGCAGAGCAGTAGAGGGGATCAATGCCTTAGCGCAGAGAAACTCTGCTCCTTCCAGGATAAAAGAAGAGAAATGAGACTTGTAGACTCCTCCTTCCTCTCGTTACCCCTTTAATCTGCTGCAGTGGGTTCCCAGGCTGTTGTAGCCAAGCTCTTCTTCTTGCAACCTCATCTTCCCCATCTCCCCACGCCGGCTCTCGCTGCCGCTTCCTGCGCAGGGAAAGTGCTGGGCTCCAGCTGTGGTTGGCCCACACGAAGTGGGCTGAGAATGAAGATAATATAAAATTCATGGTTAGCTGGTTGTAGTGACGTCCTGAGGTTTGTTTGTACCTTCAGCTTCGGATTATCTGCTCTCTGTCTTGATGAATAACGTTCAGCTGCGGGAATTTGTTACGTCTTCCTTCAGTTTTCTCCCAGAAATTGGGAGAAATAATCTCACCGTGGGGAAGTTTAGCAAAGATTTGATTGCTAGAGCTTTTTTTTTTTTTTCTTCCCTGGGAGAATACGTTTAGTAGTGGTAGCTGGAAGAGAACCGAATGTGCAGGATTAAGCTTGAGGCCCCAGTTTCCTGTATAAGGGGAGAGGAGCTCACGAGCCCGAGCCGGCGGCCAAAAGGAAAAGGGTGATGGACAAACGGAGGGGGTGCTTCCTGCGGTGGGACACGAGTGACGTTTGGGACAGTGACTGTGCCAAGCTGTGCTGAACACAGGGAGCTGAACGGAGAAGAGCAGATTGGCAGTTTCTCCAGGCTATATAACAGCTCAGAAAGCAATAGGGTTTTATTTCTGGGACGGGTTTAGGTGGAAGAGCTCCTCGCGTGAATTTTCTTATTTAAGACAATGTTGAGAAGTAGGAAAATGGAAGTTCTTGGAAAAAAGTAACACAAGGGATTCATGGCTCTGTAGGTAGGGGTTTGGAGGAGGAGGGTCCCAGGCTGTCTCTTGGACACTGTGAAGCTGAGCCACTCGGGAGGGATGTCTCCAAATCCTTACTGGGACCTCCCGGCCCTTGGGAAGCTCAGTTAGAAATCTGGCTCTGGTTTGGGTTACTGCTGCCCCAGTCTCCGGACTGGGAATGGATGATCCAACGGTGGCTACAAACTAGTTCAGTGCAAACCAGGCACTCGAGAGCTGCTGCTTCCCTTGTCTTCCACTTAGATTTCTCTTTTCGTAGGGAATGTGAAGAGCCACCTGAAAATCCAACCCAAAGTGAAATCTTTTAATGCTGATAACTTAATGATGATTTGAAAAGGATTTGTAGCAAATTAGGCAAAGGAGATAAGACTTTCAGTTTCCTACTCGCTTGCTATGGTAACAAGCATGAGCTTCGTTTTAAGCAATACCTTCACTTGCTATGGTAACAGCAGAGTATCTGAGCTCATGTGGAAGCATGAGCTTCGTTTTAAGCAATACCTTAAAAAAGAGGAATGAAAAGATATCTTTAAAGGCTAATTGGGCTGAAAGTTGACTTGAACCTGTAGTTGCAGCCACGCAGTTGGGTCTGTGATAGTTCTTCCAGTCACTCTTTTGTCCTCGGTGTTGCTCCCACATTCCACTAACCCTTCCAGCAGAGGCAGCGCATAGAAGTGAAGACAAGGAAGTTTGTTTGTGATATTTATTCTGCAGATTGCAGCATGTGTGTGCTCCTTTCTCAAAGGACACCTTGTCCAGTTCCTTGAGTGTCATTAAACTTGCTGGTGGCTTCCTGGAAAAGATACTTGAAGGCTCCAGGGAATTGAGCTCGGCGATACCGCCTTCAACGCAGGCTCGCCAGACACAAACACTCACAAATACTTCTATGGCAGCAGAATAACTGGGCTCTTACTCTCTGATTTCTGAAACATCTGGGTTCATATTCCACAGTTTGTTTGTTTTTATACAAGCCCTAAGAAGGAATAAGAAGCCTGAGGCCGTAGCGGAGCCATCAGACTGCGGAGCTGAGATTTAAACAAGCAGCATGAGATGGATGAGGCTGCTCTTCTTAGAAGGACTCTTCTCTTCCTAGAAGTTTTCATCCTTGGAACAGGCAGTTATGCTCCCTCTGCTCTCTTACATAGTTTTTTTGCTTCTGTAAATGGTTTTGCTTGTAGGATTTGGTTTTATTTACATAGTCTATTAGTAGTGTGGACTACAGATGCCTACTTGAAATCAGGGTTCTCTTTGTCTCCTTCGTGCAAACAAACCGGTTTTCATGAATGGATGAGAAAATCTGTTCCACTTTAGATTATAACACTGAGTTACGGACCAAAATGTATCATTCTCCTTATTGTGGATACGGTAAGTGATTATCTCTTTTTGATGGCAGTTATAAAGCTATACAGTATTGTCTTACAATTGGTCTGATAAATGGTGAAATAGTTTGTTACAGCTTAATTACGGAAAACAGGAGCTTATGGTTTGCACTTATTCAAATGCGTACATGAATCTTTTCAAAGTAGTAGGGCAAATATACTGCTGTTTCTGGAGGCTTAAAAAGAAGATTTGTTCTCTAATATTAAATTTTTAATGTATTATTCATGAGGAAAGCAAAGCTGAAAGCTTTTTTCTCTCCTCCATAGAAGTGAACTTGAAGAATACATTATCTGTATAGGAAAAGAAATAATGTAAAGGACTCTCTTCTAATACAGGAGAGGTGCATGCAGGTACTCTTGGAATTTCCTCAGGGAAAAGGCACCAGAATTTTGTTGAAAATGAGCTGATAGGGTCATTGAATAATTCGTACAACGTTATTGGAATGTGATTCTGAAAAAAGGCCAGTGTAATTCTAGTTAGAATATGCTTTTCAGAATGATGGAGTGACTGTTTATTGAAGTTGCTTTAAACTCCACGTATATGAATTACCTCTCTGGTTTGGATACAGGGCTGGGCTGCATACTTTTATTACTTAAACCACTTTCAAGCTAGCTTTTCCAGATGTATGCATATGCATGCAATGTATTCATGCATATATGTATATACTGTTGGTTTATTAAGGCGGGGGAAAAAAGTGTGTGAGCTTTTCTATCTCTGGCATGTAAATGGAATTTGGAAAAACATTTAAAGCTGTTTAGCATTATGTAATATAATGGATTCCTTCAATATGGAATATTTTAAACCCGGTGCAAACTTATGTTTGTGATTATGTTTTCTGCTGTTGTATCACTATAAACAAGACGAATTAGCCAAGTGATGTAATCTTTAGAGAGCATATACATTAGTACTTCTCAATGTACTTTCTCATTCCTAGATCATGCTTGGTTTAGTTGCCCAAAATGACTCAAGGAAAAGAAATATCAAGTTGCATGTTCAGACAAGAGCTCTCAAGATATGTTTTTCCATTGCCTTACTCAAACCTTATGCAACAATTAGTTTATTAATAGGAAAAATATCTGTAATTAGTAATAACCAAACACCACAATTATATTTTGTGGAAAGCGTAACTTAAATTGTTAATTAAATGTTAAGGACCTCATCTAGCAGTATTTCCTGCATATGGTTAATGTTGCTTCTAGACGGTGTTGGATGAAGCAGTGTGTGATACCGCTGCAGGAATTTATGCTGCCTGTGAAAAGGGAATAAAGTTGGATTGTTAGAAGTTAAGTACTCCTCTAGACCTTACTATTAAGTTATATGAGCACCTCTCAATTTTTAATATATATTCAGCCCCAAGCTCCTAGTGAAAGGCTGTGTGTTTGCCTTACCTAACAATGAAAATGAAGCAGGAAATATTTCATAGGTGTTTTTTACCTCAGGTTTAAAAGGTTGTTCTGTAGACAAGGAACCACAGCACAAAATGCATGAAGCCACTTTTACAGAAAAAAGTGGAAATTGGGAGTGGAGCAGAAAAGTGAATCCAGTTTTCAATCCCACTTGGTTGACCTTCTCTCTTTGCTTTGCAGTACGTATATCCTATTAAGAAGTACAATACAGTATTGTCTTTTGTCACTTGATCCAAAGTTTTAAGAAAACCTCAATTCGATGTCCCTACTTGTCGCTTGGAGCAGTTGGTACCTTCTGGTGTTACTTGGATTTTTGCACTGTCTTTCTTTTTAATGGCAGTGTTCAAAACTTGGAGTCAAGTCTCCAACTTGGTTGGGAGAGAAATCTATTTCTAGCTGTCTTGTTTCACATACTCATTTCCAGCTGCATTCCTTCATGTTTGCTGTGAATTTTCCAGTGACATAAAACACAAACTGATGCTGATGCAGATGTTCAGACCATAAGCGGAAGAACAGGAGGAACATCACAGATTAGGAGAACTTGCATATTTTTTTTAAAACGTTATTCATGAAGATACACCTATCTTTGGGATTGAACAGAAGACTTAAGATAGTGGTGGGAAACTAAAAACCTGTGGCCAGAAAGCAGGCACAAACATTGCACAAGGGCTGTAATTACCTGGCATCGTTATCGGGCGGTGGTGAAACGTGTTTTAACATGTGGCTTGTCGAAGGTATTTGGAAATTGTGCTTAACCTTCATTAAAGGAAGGGACGAAACAGCCTCTTCAACACTTGGGCTTACCTGTGAATGTGCACTAGCTGATTAAGTAAGATCTGTGAATATTGAGATTTTCTCAAACGAGAGAAGAACCCCCAAGTTTGTGGGTAATGTGCTTGCTGAAGTACTGTGTAATTCAGTGTCCAAGGCGTCCTCTGCATGAAAAAATGTTCCACTTTCACCCTTGGCAGAAGAAGGAAGGAAGAGCAGAGAAAAAACTGCAGTAAGAGCCCATCCAGCAGCTCTGCCCTGCTTGGGTAAGCTCTCTCCCTTGCGAATTGTGTTGTGGTCTTTGAGTACACATAATATTTTGAGCAAATAATCTTCCCTGAAATATTCTGTCATCAGACTTTTCTGTACTGTGGCGTTTTTCTTCCGACATATCATGGAGGAATCGCTGGAGACCACAGGAATCGTGAAAACTGGGGTAAATTGGGGGTGTCAGAGGTTGCTTTTGGTGTCCAACGTTCCTGACTCAGCCTTCCTGAGGAACCTTGTGTTGAACCCTAGACCTGTGTTGTGTTTTGTTTTTCACATAAACAAGGTTTTCCATCTGTGTTTTGGATACGCAGATCAACAGTTGGGAGTGGGTAGCGAATAGGTGATGGGGGTAGAGGAGCAGAAGGCGTAAACGAAGGGGTTATTTTGCAGCATTTTGAGGATGAGTGAGCTGGATGGATTGTTTCTGCTCTTGGCCAACTCCGCTGACTTACAGGAAAGACTAAAAGGGTGATGTGGGGGATGGTGATCTTTCCCCTAACTGTAAATCTTTGCAATCTAAACAGCTGAGCCATTCATCAGTGGATCTCAGTGGAGAAGAGGGGAAAAAAACAATTGACATTTTTAGGGTGGGTTTTAGTGTAGACAAATGAGATGAATTATGTCCTACAAGCACTTACCAGCTTGGCTTTGTGAAGGCTGCCTGTGGTCAGCTGAGCCACCAGGAGGTTAAGGAGAGTATCCACAGAAATTACTCTGCAGCTATAATGATGTCATTAAAACCAAGAATAAAAAATAGTTCTCTTCAAGGTGCAGACCTGTTACCATCTTGGAACTTCCCACCAGCAGCTGCCTGGAGTTCAGCAGGAGATTTTTGGCAGTGGGTGGCTTAAACACAGGGGACCTTGTGTGTTTGTTTTGTAGGGCTGGAGTTCTTTGCCCGTGCTGGGACGGCAGGAGAGGACAAGAGCCTCCTGCCTTCCACACGTGTTGCTGGGGTGGAGTTCTTCAGCAGAAGGGAGAATGTCTCCCTGGTATTGCAAGAGTTAGCTCCGGATTTGTACTGTGCATCTTTGTGAAGTTTTGGGCTGGGAAAATCATGTTGGGTCGTGTCGTTTGTTTTCCTGTGTCCCCAAGAAAAATGTGACTGTGTAAGCAAGGCGGTCATGACGCCGATAAGCAGCTATTTGTCCTCCTCCTTGTGGGTCTGTAGGAGTGGGAGAGCTGCCAGGTATTTATGATGTTCTGCAGCAGGCGTGAGATCACATCCAGCACTTCTCTGCTTGAGCTTCGGGAGATTTAATTCAAAGGCAGAAGCCTGGTCAGATTTTATTCAGGCTTCAAAGGCAGAAGCCTGGTCAGATTTTATTAATTCATTGAATGTGCCGGGGCTGGGCAGAGGGAGAGGCTCTGCCCAAACTGATAGTGCTCAGAAGAAAGCTTTTAAAATGGCATATGCTGTGTTAAAATACAGGAGGTAATACTTATTATTCTTTGGGGTTTTTAAAGCTGTTGGCATAAACAGGGTGTTCGGGTGTGATGGTCCCAGGCACGGCTTTTCTCCCTGCAGATTTTGGGGGGCTTGGACTGGATGATCTCCAGAGGTCGGATTTTGGGGGGGTTGGACTGGATGATCTCCAGAGGTCCCTCCCAACCCCGTATCATTCTGTGATTTTGCTGCTTGCAGCTGGGGTCCCAGTGGCGCCCGTCACCTTTTTTGGTTAGAAATTGGTGGTGTTGTCCCCCAATTCTGTCCCAGCTGGAGTTCTCACAGGGGTTTGCTGTGTGAGCATCTGCATTCAGCCGGTGCCAACATCCTGGGTCCATCTTGTGCTATGGCTCGATGAGAACAGAGCTGCTTATTTTGGGGAGAGGAGAAGGGGCAAATCCTAAAGACGGCTTTCTAAGTGCTTGAGTGTATAGGTAGATATAGACTTAATGTGATTTAACATTTATGGGTCCATATGCTTGGGATTTTCCATCCAAGCTAAGTGCAGTAAATGTACTGCATCGGTCATCTGGTCTGGGCTTCCGCATGAGATCATCGCCTGGTTCTCTCCCCTGGGACTAATTGGGACCGCTGCTATTAGAAGCCCTGCTAATAAGACAAGGATCCTACCTCCCTAGGAGATGAAGAGTAAGTGCTCTGCAAGACCTGGCTTTCTTTAGCACCGAGAACAGGACAGTAAGATCTATTTAATGCGAACGGTAAAAGTCTGTCTCTTTTATCCCAAGAAAGAAAAGGATGCAGAGCGGTGGGGACACTATTGTGATATGATGTACTAAATGAACTGCTCACCCTTGCCACTGCATCACTGATGAAGGAAAACAGCTTTTTTTTTTTTTTTTTTTTTTTTTTTTTTAAAAAAAAAATGTTTTTTTTTTTTTTTTTTTTTTTTTTTTTTGCCAGATTCAGACTAGCTGAGCTGGAATCATTCTGCAGAAACAGCTTGGGCAAGGATGTAGGCTGAGAGAGAGAGGCTGGGACCTGGGCAGGCTGTAAAATCCCAGTAATTTCTGTTGCTTCATGCCTTGGTTATCTCTTAAAATTAGCACAAAAACATATCCTGAAGGAGTAAGCTAGGAAAGAGTTTCAATTTTGTTAATGGACACAGTTGCTATTTTTCCTTTCTTCTCTTCTGCCTTTGATAAGGTCAATAAAGGGCCTTTTTTGGGGGATAACGCGAGTGGGTTTTGTAGAATGTATCTACGTAATTACAAATGTCATCATTTTCCCCCCCAGCAAACACCAAAAAGTTACTGTAGTGGTTTGGTTTTCGATTTTTGGGTTTTTTTTTCTGGTAGAATTAAGGAAATAGTTTATTTTTAACTTCTCCAAACCTATAGTCTTGAAGACACTGGTTATTTAACACGTCAGTCATTATACAGCAGTTAGGCATTCAGGTTTTCTCATGATTTGTATGTAAACCAGCAAGTGGCCAGCTTTCTGCTGTATGGGATTGGTAGAAGTTACTTCTCCAAACTTGTAGTCTTGAAGACACTGGTTATTTAACACGTCAGTCATTATACAGCAGTTAGGCATTCAGGTTTTCTCATGATTTGTATGTAAACCAGCAAGTGGCCAGCTTTCTGCTGTATGGGATTGGTAGAAGTTAAAGCATGGGTATTAAATTGTGCGCATTCCTTTTAGAACAAAGTTTAGGATATTTCAAATGGGTCAAAAGTGCTTGATGTTTTGGGTATTTGGAGAAGCAATTAAACATGTCTGCAGCTGTTCCAACCTGCAGCTGAACTGTCAGCTTGGTAGAGGCATCGAAGTACTTGTTTAAGGCACCAAAATGCTTTTTAAAAATCCCCTCCTGTTAAGTTTAGTGGAAAAAGAAAAATGAATATATTTTCTTTTTTTTTAATCTGTATTTCTAAACAGGCAATAAAATTTGGCTTTGTTCTAGAAAGGAATTACTGGAAGTTGGGCAAGTTTTGACAGGCAATAAAATGTGGCTTTGTTCTAGAAAGGAATTACTGGAAGTTGGGCAAGTTTTGCTGCTTTTTTTGTCAAAACCGTAGTAACTTTATCATACAAAGCTTGCAGTTTCCTGTATCTTTTGTTTCATTCTTAATCTAGTTTTAGCTTTCTGAATATCATATTTCCAGGTGGGAATGTGCAGCTTTTAATGGTCTGGGAATGCTGAATGGGTAAAATAATCTTGAGTCCAAAGTACAAGGTCAGAAGAGGTAGGGATGAATATTTTCCATTTTATTTCTTGGGATCAGTTGAAAATAGAGTTAATACTAAGCAATACTTGCAGTCCATGCTGTTACAGTGGTTGCTGGTGTTGGCTGAATTACCTTGTAGTCTGCTGGTAGTTGTCATTTTGGGCTTTTTAATTCTCAATGTGAAATACTACATATATTTTATTTTTATTTTTTTAATATAAATTATGGACTTGCTGAATGAGGTAAGATGAATGTTTTCTTAAAGGTGGTTTTGATATTTAGTTCAGCTTTGTGTTTTGGTACAACATACATTAATAATCACTGAAATGCGCAGAATGTACTGAAAACAAATTCATCAGTATTTTTTTGTAGCTTAACTGGTGAGGGTGGATGCAATCACTTGAAGGAAAAAAGTTAGCAAATAAGATTGCAAACACTTTTCTTTCTGTAATACGCACTTGTATTACATCTCCCTAAATATTTCAGTATTTTGAAAAAATGAATTTGTGTAGGGTGATCTAAGGCTGGGTAAAATCTACTCCATGGAGGCTGAAGCTGGAGGAGAAATTACTTTGGCAACAATTCCTCTAAGTCAGATTCTGTCCAGTCAGATATGCTGAAGTGTCTTACAGACTGCTTCTTGAGAAATCCCTGCAATTAAGGATGTAAGAATTAAGTTTGTAATCAAAATCTGATGTTTGAGTTTTACTCCCAGGAGGACTGGATTTGTATAACTTGTTAAAGTGATACTAACTGTGTGCTGGGTATAACTTGATTTCAGGAGCATTTTTAGTTGTTAGAAACAGCAATTACCTTTAGATAATGATGATACCGTGATTTCGAGAAAGTTTTCCCTTCCAAAGGGCTGGGCTTCCTCTTTCTTCCTTTTTATCTGGGTTTCATAATATATAGAAATGGGGGGGATGACAGGGAGGAACAGAGAAAAACAGTAATTGGTCCAAAGAACTACATGTCTTTTGAAGTCAAAATCTTTTTGAAGTTTGAACTTCTATTTTTTTTCTTTCTTTGAAAGAAGGTAAGTATTTCTTAAGTAGTTATGCATGTGCCTTACTCCATTAAGGCAGTCTTTTTCCAGAAATTATGTGATTAAAATGGCTTTGGTTGTATTTTATACATGTTACATCATTTTAAATGTGTACTTTTTCACAGATTGGATGTCTTATGAGAATGGTACTCAATAGCCACAAAACAGCCATGGCTTGGGAGAAACAAGTGGTCATTGGAAACTGGCAACCAAGGAGCTATCAAAAAATAAAATGTTGTTTTGTTTTTTTACTATTAATGATGTGTCTTTTGGGGAGCAAACTTTGGATGAGCGATTTCCCAGCAGTGTTTTTTGTAGCCTGTCCCAAAAATATTCCCATGGAATGACTGAAAAATTCAGAAGGCAAAATGGAGAAACAAAACTTTTCCATGTGAAGGAGCACCCTTTAACAGCATCTTTGCGAGATGAATCCGTTGGAGAAGAGCTGTTTCTAGGAAAAAAGATAAGAAAGCTTGCAAAAATAGACCGGTACTTTAGATTTGATGTCTTACCAAAGGATTTGCTGCAAAAAGTACAGTTGGGAATGTCACTGTCTCTATGGGAACATCTTACAGCTATATTTAGGCAAAGTAAATTAAGCTTAATTCTCCTCGAGTGAGCAAGGTTTTGGTACAGCTTTGGTTGGAGGTTTGGTAGAATTTTTGAGGGGAAAGGGAGTAGAGGAATTTCTTCTACATTTTGATTTGATGAATCACTTGGCTCGTTTTTCAAGTCCCAAAGAAGTGTGCCAAAAGCTGTCACCTGTGTTTGAGTCAACCTCTCTGAGGCCAGAGGCAGAAGGAAGCTCAGCTTCACGTTTGTCGCCAGACTTCAGGTTGTGAATTTGGTCAGTGAGGAAAGAAAAAAAAAGAGCAACCCCAAAAATCTATTTATTGAACTGAATAAAGTTGTTAAGAGAATGAGGCAACCATAGGTCTGCTGCCCAGCAATATTCTTAAGGTTCACACTTGGACTTGAAAAATTAATTGATAAAAAGTTAATAAAATCCGTGGGGCAGGTGGGTAACTTGGTGTGTCGTGCTCTGTGTGGTGGCCGTGGAGCACAGAAGAAAGGGCTTTTACAGGTTTTTGGTAACTCCTTACCAATTTCATGGCATAAATTCTGCAGGAGAGCGTGGCCTGGGGCTGCAGGGGTTGGAGTGTGTCTGTGCCGGTGTCCGTCTGTCTGTCGGGGCAGGCATGGGTGAGAAGGGAACACTCTGCAAAGGGCCGTTCTTCAGCTTGTTTTTCCCTCTTTTGTCTTTAATCAGATCCGTACAAAGACTTTTATTTTATTAGCTTTGAATTAAATTCACGTTTGGGGAAAACAGAGCAGCCTTGGCTGTGTGACGGCATCAGATGCCCCTTTTATCTACTTTCCCCAAGTTTTCACTACTCAGCGCTGGGCGAGTCGTTCCTTTCTGCCTTTCCCACCACATTCCATGGGAGCACAATCCGAGGAGGAGCAGATCAGATACTGTACATATTTTTCCTCTGTAAACACATCCTTGTTTACATTTGCTCCATTGCCGCTTTGACTCGAATCCTCTTCCGATGCCAGAGGGTACGGGCCGGGAGGAGCAGAGCCCGAGGTGCTGCCCCGGGGGCTGCTCGTATTTCCATTTGCTTGTTTCTCCTTTTGCCTTCCCTCCCGAGTATTTAACAAATTATTATTAAATACCTTCCAAGATTTAAGAAGCCAAAACCGGGAGCAATCCCGAAGAGTTGAGATCCACGAGCATATATTTTGGTTACTAATTCTGTTTTACAGTTGAAGCACTGAGTTCTTCTTCTTCAGTGCTTGCCCATAAAATAAAACAATCCCCTTTTTTTTTGCAGATAAGTCTTTTTCTGCTGTGCAAAATTCACTTCTGATCGACTGTTGCGGCTTGATTGTAAGCCACTGCTAATATTTGACAAAACCTTCTTAAAATAGACCCTTTGACATACGTGCGGGGCCTGCTCGCTCGCAGGGCCCTGCAGGAGCTCGGCGTTGCACATTTTTTGCATCTTTTAAACTTTGTGGGGCTTTTGCTGATCCAGCTTCACCAAACCGTGCCGTTCCGCCGCCATTGCGAATGCATCGAATTCTTGTTATCAGCAGAAAAGGCCGGTTTGGATTCGTGGGCCACATCTGCTGGTGAACTTTGTGCAGTCTGCCTTTTTTTCTTCTTTTTTTTTTTCCCCTCCTCTCTTTTTACTAGAAGAAAGGGCGGTTTGTTGGGCCAGGAATGCGATGCATGCACAGACCGCGCAGTATTTCCTCTTCCCCTCCCGCTCCAAACCTCGGCGCTGGGAAAAACTCCAGAATCGAGCAGCTCAGACCTGCCTCAAACGACCAAGAAATGCTGCAGCTTCTGAAATGCTTCCTTTTTTTAATTTTTTTTACAAAAAATATAATACTTTTTTTTTTTTAAGTGAATCTTGATGGTGTGCTACTGCTTTAAGTGTATCGGATTCTATGGATGGCGCTTCTACACTATTTATAGCCCACTGTGGCTGAGACACAACATAAAACTTAGTGAAGTGCTATAGGTGAGCTATAGGTACAGGGAGATGCCTCCATAATGTCACTGCAAAAAAAGTTATGTTTATTTTATAGCATAATACATCTCCATAATGCTGCCTGCGTGCTTCAGGGAGCTTCATTTTCCATCCAGTTAAAAACGGTAGTAATCTTTTGGCACTGGAGCTCCTTCTGCATTATTTGCTGTATTTTATTTTGCCTTTAAACTGTTCTGAAGCATGGCTTTTGCGCTGCGTGAATTTTACTTCAGAGGTGAAATATTTTCTTTTGGCAAAAGGGAAAAAAAAAAACAAACCTAACAACTTGGAGTTTGATCACTTCTGCCAGCAAACACTAAGCGCCAGTGCTGCAGCCTTGCTTTGTGTGTGGTGTGAAAGTGAGATGAGGGGGTTTATTTCTTGTCATTTTTTTATCTTTTGGTTTTGTTAGTTTGTTTTTTAAGGTGGTTCTGGTCCTTTGTACCCATGGCAGCTCTGTTACCTTTTCAGACTACCAGGCTGCTGATGGAAGAGTGACTGTGGGGTGGGGCTACTTATTTATTTTGTGGTTTTTGTATTATTTTTTTTTTTAAGCAGATGTGTGTTTTGAGAATTTGTATCTATAACCTCTGGAAGATACAAAGTGCTGTGGCTTTTCTCAAAAAAAGCAAATACTAGGAAAAGTTAGTTATTTTATGGTTTTTGTATTTTTTTTTTTTTAAGCAGATGTGTGTTCTGAGAATTTGTATCTCTAACCTCCTCTGGAAGATACAAAGTGCTGTGACTTTTCTCAAAAAAAGCAAATACTAGGAAAAAGTTCAACTGTGAATGTGTGTATATGTATATACATGTGTATATACAAGTTGCACAAGGATATTTTTCCTAATATTCAACACTGAAAGGGTTATCAAGCATTGAAACAGGCTGCCCAGGGAAGTGGTGGAGGCACCATCCCTGGAGATATTTAAAAGTTGGGCAGATGTGGTGCTGAGGGACATGGTTTAGTGGGGGACTTGGCAGTGTCAGGTTGATGGTTGGACTCAATCTGAAAGGTCCCTTCCAACCTCGACAATTCTATTATTCTATGATTCTATAAATGCATATACGCATATTAAAAATGTTGTATATCCTTGTAGCATGTTTTTTAGTGTGTTCAGCAGCTATTTAGTCCTAGGTGAGAAGGAAGCAAGCGAGCTCAGGTCAGTCATTGAAGACAAGGGCACCCCATGCCAGGCCCTTGGTCCTTGATGCTCTCTTGAGGATGCCAGCGTGGGACAGGTACCAAGCACAGCTTGGGCTCTTCTCTAGCTCGGAGGAGAACCCAGTGGGGGCTGAACTAAACGTTCAGCTCCTATTTAAACACTCTCCAGCTGTTTACATAGAAGGCAAAGGTACAGCAGCTCCTTCCTGGGGGAGTTACTGGAGTGTTACTGGAGGTGGACATCTCCTAACTTCTCTTTCATATTCTCATCCATCTTCTGTCCCTGGCTGTTCCAGTGGCAAGCGATACAGGCACAAAAAAGAAAGTGCTAGGCGTTAATTAGTTCCTTCCTGGATCACAAGGAGACCTACTTTTCAACCCTTTGGAGATACAAATCTACACGTGCTGCTTCTTGAAATTGGAAGTGGTCTCAGTGTAGCCCTCTTTAGCCTCTTGAGCACTGGAGCGGGAAAGGAGCCAGCCAAAATCTGTGTTGTTTAATTTGAACTTGAAGGTATTTCACTCAGAACATAGTTCATGGGGTTAATTAGGTAGTTAAAACACTTTTTAACATTTCAACTTCATTATGAAATGTGGATGGCCCTGAAGGAGTGGATCTGCCTTGAATCTTCAGGCTGAATAAATGCAAGGAGTTGGGCTTTGGCAGATACGTGACCTTTAAGATAGCATTTCCTAGGAGCAGCCTTCCGAATTTCTTGAATGCTGCAACACTGTGAGACAGCACGGGTGTTTAAATCATGGCTCATATGAGATGTTGATGCATATGATATGAAGGTTATACCATTGTGTGTGTGTCTGTCCAATCAAACCTCAGTGTGCAGACTGAAGTGTACCAACTCCTTTATGGTTTTGGGATTTCCCTTGGGATCCATCGGGTTTATGTGCTGTTTTGAGCCTTTTCATGGTTTTTTATCCCTCTTTGTTAGTTGAGAGGCTGCCGTGTAGAGTTGCTGGTTTTAACATTTACTGGCTGTATCTCATGGTGCATCTCAGCCTTGCACAGAGACAGCACTACTGGCTTCTCACTCCTGGCTTTAAAAAGTGACTTCAGCATTTCACTGCTTTTTCACTAGAAAATGAGCATCCCACACCAATGACAGGTGTTTTCATTCACCCAGAGTTGAAGACTGTAATAAATAAATTATGTAGAGGAAAAGAAGTTTTTTTGCTTTAAGCTGCCACAACAAAAATGTTCCCAAAGCTTTGTTTGGTTCACTAGAGGGCTTTTTTTTTTCCCTTGCACAACTTTAGCTGTCTTGAATTAACATTCTTCCCAATGATTTTTCTCCTTTTGTCCTCGGTACTGTGTGAAAGTGTGTTTTTATAGGACTTTGGCAGTAGGGAAGGCAAACTGTAGTGTTCTGATATCCACTAGATAACTCCTCTGTGAAGGTGATAAGCTGTTCTTGTGTAACCATTTGATCTAAACATACAGGTGCAACTTCACAGCTTGTTTTCCAAAACATCATGCAGTGGGTTAACGAGACTAATGTTCAATTTTTCCTAAAAGTTTGTTAATTGATATTTTTTTCAGATCCGAGTGCAGTGACCTCCTTTAGATAGATTAAAGTGTGAGATAATATTTATCTCTTAAAAGGGAAAATAAGTTCCTTGGTTATTTTTCCATGTCCCCACCTGTCTTGCGTGTTAAAGCTTTTATTTCTTGGCCCCTTGCCACACAATCAGCTCCATCCAGAGCAGGCTGCTAATGCGGCGGATGGGAAAGGCTTTTGGGGGGTGGGAGGGGGGGGAGGTAAGTGTTTTGGAAAGACTTCTTTTTATTTTTCACTAAAG
>NW_015090864.1:3839612-3965479 GCF_001431845.1 Calidris pugnax
ACCTGGTCCAAAAAGAAGCAGAGTTGCACACCTGTGACTCACTAAAAGTGATTAGCCACTTTTCTGAAAAGTAAAAGATTTTTTTTTAATCTTTTTTTTTCATTATGCATACTCAGCTCAGCTCATAGTATTAAGTTTAACTCTTAAAAAAAAAAAAAAAAAAAAAGAGAAAAAAATTTTTTTTTTTTTTTTTTTTTTTTTTTTTTTTTTTTTTTTTTTTTTGCCAGATTCAGACTAGCTGAGCTGGAATCATTCTGCAGAAACAGCTTGGGCAAGGATGTAGGCTGAGAGAGAGAGGCTGGGACCTGGGCAGGCTGTAAAATCCCAGTAATTTCTGTTGCTTCATGCCTTGGTTATCTCTTAAAATTAGCACAAAAACATATCCTGAAGGAGTAAGCTAGGAAAGAGTTTCAATTTTGTTAATGGACACAGTTGCTATTTTTCCTTTCTTCTCTTCTGCCTTTGATAAGGTCAATAAAGGGCCTTTTTTGGGGGATAACGCGAGTGGGTTTTGTAGAATGTATCCACGTAATTACAAATGTCATCATTTTCCCCCCCAGCAAACACCAAAAAGTTACTGTAGTGGTTTGGTTTTCGATTTTTGGGTTTTTTTTTCTGGTAGAATTAAGGAAATAGTTTATTTTTAACTTCTCCAAACCTATAGTCTTGAAGACACTGGTTATTTAACACGTCAGTCATTATACAGCAGTTAGGCATTCAGGTTTTCTCATGATTTGTATGTAAACCAGCAAGTGGCCAGCTTTCTGCTGTATGGGATTGGTAGAAGTTAAAGCATGGGTATTAAATTGTGCGCATTCCTTTTAGAACAAAGTTTAGGATATTTCAAATGGGTCAAAAGTGCTTGATGTTTTGGGTATTTGGAGAAGCAATTAAACATGTCTGCAGCTGTTCCAACCTGCAGCTGAACTGTCAGCTTGGTAGAGGCATCGAAGTACTTGTTTAAGGCACCAAAATGCTTTTTAAAAATCCCCTCCTGTTAAGTTTAGTGGAAAAAGAAAAATGAATATATTTTCTTTTTTTTTAATCTGTATTTCTAAACAGGCAATAAAATTTGGCTTTGTTCTAGAAAGGAATTACTGGAAGTTGGGCAAGTTTTGCTGCTTTTTTTGTCAAAACTGTAGTAACTTTATCATACAAAGCTTGCAGTTTCCTGTATCTTTTGTTTCATTCTTAATCTAGTTTTAGCTTTCTGAATATCATATTTCCAGGTGGGAATGTGCAGCTTTTAATGGTCTGGGAATGCCGAATGGGTAAAATAATCTTGAGTCCAAAGTACAAGGTCAGAAGAGGTAGGGATGAATATTTTCCATTTTATTTCTTGGGATCAGTTGAAAATAGAGTTAATATTAAGCAATACTTGCAGTCCATGCTGTTACAGTGGTTGCTGGTGTTGGCTGAATTACCTTGTAGTCTGCTGGTAGTTGTCATTTTGGGCTTTTTAATTCTCAATGTGAAATACTACATATATTTTATTTTTATTTTTTTAATATAAATTATGGACTTGCTGAATGAGGTAAGATGAATGTTTTCTTAAAGGTGGTTTTGATATTTAGTTCAGCTTTGTGTTTTGGTACAACATACATTAATAATCACTGAAATGCGCAGAATGTACTGAAAACAAATTCATCAGTATTTTTTTGTAGCTTAACTGGTGAGGGTGGATGCAATCACTTGAAGGAAAAAAGTTAGCAAATAAGATTGCAAACACTTTTCTTTCTGTAATACGCACTTGTATTACATCTCCCTAAATATTTCAGTATTTTGAAAAAATGAATTTGTGTAGGGTGATCTAAGGCTGGGTAAAATCTACTCCATGGAGGCTGAAGCTGGAGGAGAAATTACTTTGGCAACAATTCCTCTAAGTCAGATTCTGTCCAGTCAGATATGCTGAAGTGTCTTACAGACTGCTTCTTGAGAAATCCCTGCAATTAAGGATGTAAGAATTAAGTTTGTAATCAAAATCTGATGTTTGAGTTTTACTCCCAGGAGGACTGGATTTGTATAACTTGTTAAAGTGATACTAACTGTGTGCTGGGTATAACTTGATTTCAGGAGCATTTTTAGTTGTTAGAAACAGCAATTACCTTTAGATAATGATGATACCGTGATTTCGAGAAAGTTTTCCCTTCCAAAGGGCTGGGCTTCCTCTTTCTTCCTTTTTATCTGGGTTTCATAATATATAGAAATGGGGGGGATGACAGGGAGGAACAGAGAAAAACAGTAATTGGTCCAAAGAACTACATGTCTATTGAAGTCAAAATCTTTTTGAAGTTTGAACTTCTATTTTTTTTCTTTCTTTGAAAGAAGGTAAGTATTTCTTAAGTAGTTATGCATGTGCCTTACTCCATTAAGGCAGTCTTTTTCCAGAAATTATGTGATTAAAATGGCTTTGGTTGTATTTTATACATGTTACATCATTTTAAATGTGTACTTTTTCACAGATTGGATGTCTTATGAGAATGGTACTCAATAGCCACAAAACAGCCATGGCTTGGGAGAAACAAGTGGTCATTGGAAACTGGCAACCAAGGAGCTATCAAAAAATAAAATGTTGTTTTGTTTTTTTACTATTAATGATGTGTCTTTTGGGGAGCAAACTTTGGATGAGCGATTTCCCAGCAGTGTTTTTTGTAGCCTGTCCCAAAAATATTCCCATGGAATGACTGAAAAATTCAGAAGGCAAAATGGAGAAACAAAACTTTTCCATGTGAAGGAGCACCCTTTAACAGCATCTTTGCGAAATGAATCCGTTGGAGAAGAGCTGTTTCTAGGAAAAAAGATAAGAAAGCTTGCAAAAATAGACTGGTACTTTAGATTTGATGTCTTACCAAAGGATTTGCTGCAAAAAGTACAGTTGGGAATGTCACTGTCTCTATGGGAACATCTTACAGCTATATTTAGGCAAAGTAAATTAAGCTTAATTCTCCTCGAGTGAGCAAGGTTTTGGTACAGCTTTGGTTGGAGGTTTGGTAGAATTTTTGAGGGGAAAGGGAGTAGAGGAATTTCTTCTACATTTTGATTTGATGAATCACTTGGCTCGTTTTTCAAGTCCCAAAGAAGTGTGCCAAAAGCTGTCACCTGTGTTTGAGTCAACCTCTCTGAGGCCAGAGGCAGAAGGAAGCTCAGCTTCACGTTTGTCGCCAGACTTCAGGTTGTGAATTTGGTCAGTGAGGAAAGAAAAAAAAAGAGCAACCCCAAAAATCTATTTATTGAACTGAATAAAGTTGTTAAGAGAATGAGGCAACCATAGGTCTGCTGCCCAGCAATATTCTTAAGGTTCACACTTGGACTTGAAAAATTAATTGATAAAAAGTTAATAAAATCCGTGGGGCAGGTGGGTAACTTGGTGTGTCGTGCTCTGTGTGGTGGCCGTGGAGCACAGAAGAAAGGGCTTTTACAGGTTTTTGGTAACTCCTTACCAATTTCATGGCATAAATTCTGCAGGAGAGCGTGGCCTGGGGCTGCAGGGGTTGGAGTGTGTCTGTGCCGGTGTCCGTCTGTCTGTCGGGGCAGGCATGGGTGAGAAGGGAACACTCTGCAAAGGGCCGTTCTTCAGCTTGTTTTTCCCTCTTTTGTCTTTAATCAGATCCGTACAAAGACTTTTATTTTATTAGCTTTGAATTAAATTCACGTTTGGGGAAAACAGAGCAGCCTTGGCTGTGTGACGGCATCAGATGCCCCTTTTATCTACTTTCCCCAAGTTTTCACTACTCAGCGCTGGGCGAGTCGTTCCTTTCTGCCTTTCCCACCACATTCCATGGGAGCACAATCCGAGGAGGAGCAGATCAGATACTGTACATATTTTTCCTCTGTAAACACATCCTTGTTTACATTTGCTCCATTGCCGCTTTGACTCGAATCCTCTTCCGATGCCAGAGGGTACGGGCCGGGAGGAGCAGAGCCCGAGGTGCTGCCCCGGGGGCTGCTCGTATTTCCATTTGCTTGTTTCTCCTTTTGCCTTCCCTCCCGAGTATTTAACAAATTATTATTAAATACCTTCCAAGATTTAAGAAGCCAAAACCGGGAGCAATCCCGAAGAGTTGAGATCCACGAGCATATATTCTGGTTACTAATTCTGTTTTACAGTTGAAGCACTGAGTTCTTCTTCAGTGCTTGCCCATAAAATAAAACAATCCCCTTTTTTTTTGCAGATAAGTCTTTTTCTGCTGTGCAAAATTCACTTCTGATCGACTGTTGCGGCTTGATTGTAAGCCACTGCTAATATTTGACAAAACCTTCTTAAAATAGACCCTTTGACATACGTGCGGGGCCTGCTCGCTCGCAGGGCCCTGCAGGAGCTCGGCGTTGCACATTTTTTGCATCTTTTAAACTTTGTGGGGCTTTTGCTGATCCAGCTTCACCAAACCGTGCCGTTCCGCCGCCATTGCGAATGCATCGAATTCTTGTTATCAGCAGAAAAGGCCGGTTTGGATTCGTGGGCCACATCTGCTGGTGAACTTTGTGCAGTCTGCCTTTTTTTCTTCTTTTTTTTTTTCCCCTCCTCTCTTTTTACTAGAAGAAAGGGCGGTTTGTTGGGCCAGGAATGCGATGCATGCACAGACCGCGCAGTATTTCCTCTTCCCCTCCCGCTCCAAACCTCGGCGCTGGGAAAAACTCCAGAATCGAGCAGCTCAGACCTGCCTCAAACGACCAAGAAATGCTGCAGCTTCTGAAATGCTTCCTTTTTTTAATTTTTTTTACAAAAAATATAATACTTTTTTTTTTTTAAGTGAATCTTGATGGTGTGCTACTGCTTTAAGTGTATCAGATTCTATGGATGGCGCTTCTACACTATTTATAGCCCACTGTGGCTGAGACACAACATAAAACTTAGTGAAGTGCTATAGGTGAGCTATAGGTACAGGGAGATGCCTCCATAATGTCACTGCAAAAAAAGTTATGTTTATTTTATAGCACAATACATCTCCATAATGCTGCCTGCGTGCTTCAGGGAGCTTCATTTTCCATCCAGTTAAAAACGGTAGTAATCTTTTGGCACTGGAGCTCCTTCTGCATTATTTGCTGTATTTTATTTTGCCTTTAAACTGTTCTGAAGCATGGCTTTTGCGCTGCGTGAATTTTACTTCAGAGGTGAAATATTTTCTTTTGGCAAAAGGGAAAAAAAAAAACAAACCTAACAACTTGGAGTTTGATCACTTCTGCCAGCAAACACTAAGCGCCAGTGCTGCAGCCTTGCTTTGTGTGTGGTGTGAAAGTGAGATGAGGGGGTTTATTTCTTGTCATTTTTTTATCTTTTGGTTTTGTTAGTTTGCTTTTTAAGGTGGTTCTGGTCCTTTGTACCCATGGCAGCTCTGTTACCTTTTCAGACTACCAGGCTGCTGATGGAAGAGTGACTGTGGGGTGGGGCTAGTTAGTTATTTTATGGTTTTTGTATTTTTTTTTTTTTAAGCAGATGTGTGTTCTGAGAATTTGTATCTCTAACCTCCTCTGGAAGATACAAAGTGCTGTGACTTTTCTCAAAAAAAGCAAATACTAGGAAAAAGTTCAACTGTGAATGTGTGTATATGTATATACATGTGTATATACAAGTTGCACAAGGATATTTTTCCTAATATTCAACACTGAAAGGGTTATCAAGCATTGAAACAGGCATCCTACACCGAAAGGGTTATCAAGCATTGGAACAGGCTGCCCAGGGAAGTGGTGGAGGCACCATCCCTGGAGATATTTAAAAGTTGGGCAGACGTGGTGCTGAGGGACATGGTTTAGTGGGGAACTTGGCAGTGTCAGGTTGATGGTTGGACTCAATCTGAAAGGTCCCTTCCAACCTCGACAATTCTATTATTCTATAGATGCATATACGCATATTAAAAAATGTTGTATATCCTTGTAGCATGTTTTTTAGTGTGTTCAGCAGCTATTTAGTCCTAGGTGAGAAGGAAGCAAGCGAGCTCAGGTCGATTCTATAAATGCATATACGCATATTAAAAATGTTGTATATCCTTGTAGCATGTTTTTTAGTGTGTTCAGCAGCTATTTAGTCCTAGGTGAGAAGGAAGCAAGCGAGCTCAGGTCAGTCATTGAAGACAAGGGCACCCCATGCCAGGCCCTTGGTCCTTGATGCTCTCTTGAGGATGCCAGCGTGGGACAGGTACCAAGCACAGCTTGGGCTCTTCTCTAGCTCGGAGGAGAACCCAGTGGGGGCTGAACTAAACGTTCAGCTCCTATTTAAACACTCTCCAGCTGTTTACATAGAAGGCAAAGGTACAGCAGCTCCTTCCTGGGGGAGTTACTGGAGTGTTACTGGAGGTGGACATCTCCTAACTTCTCTTTCATATTCTCATCCATCTTCTGTCCCTGGCTGTTCCAGTGGCAAGCGATACAGGCACAAAAAAGAAAGTGCTAGGCGTTAATTAGTTCCTTCCTGGATCACAAGGAGACCTACTTTTCAACCCTTTGGAGATACAAATCTACACGTGCTGCTTCTTGAAATTGGAAGTGGTCTCAGTGTAGCCCTCTTTAGCCTCTTGAGCACTGGAGCGGGAAAGGAGCCAGCCAAAATCTGTGTTGTTTAATTTGAACTTGAAGGTATTTCACTCAGAACATAGTTCATGGGGTTAATTAGGTAGTTAAAACACTTTTTAACATTTCAACTTCATTATGAAATGTGGATGGCCCTGAAGGAGTGGATCTGCCTTGAATCTTTGAGCTGAATAAATGCAAGGAGTGGGGCTTTGGCAGATACGTGACCTTTAAGATAGCATTTCCTAGGAGCAGCCTTCCGAATTTCTTGAATGCTGCAACACTGTGAGACAGCACGGGTGTTTAAATCATGGCTCATATGAGATGTTGATGCATATGATATGAAGGTTATACCATTGTGTGTGTGTCTGTCCAATCAAACCTCAGTGTGCAGACTGAAGTGTACCAACTCCTTTATGGTTTTGGGATTTCCCTTGGGATCCATCGGGTTTATGTGCTGTTTTGAGCCTTTTCATGGTTTTTTATCCCTCTTTGTTAGTTGAGAGGCTGCCGTGTAGAGTTGCTGGTTTTAACATTTACTGGCTGTATCTCATGGTGCATCTCAGCCTTGCACAGAGACAGCACTACTGGCTTCTCACTCCTGGCTTTAAAAAGTGACTTCAGCATTTCACTGCTTTTTCACTAGAAAATGAGCATCCAACACCAATGACAGGTGTTTTCATTCACCCAGAGTTGAAGACTGTAATAAATAATTTATGTAGAGGAAAAGAAGTTTTTTTGCTTTAAGCTGCCACAACAAAAATGTTCCCAAAGCTTGGTTTGGTTCACTAGAGGGCTTTTTTTTCCCTCGCACAACTTTAGCTGTCTTGAATTAACATTCTTCCCAATGATTTTTCTCCTTTTGTCCTCGGTACTGTGTGAAAGTGTGTTTTTATAGGACTTTGGCAGTAGGGAAGGCAAACTGTAGTGTTCTGATATCCACTAGATAACTCCTCTGTGAAGGTGATAAGCTGTTCTTGTGTAACCATTTGATCTAAACATACAGGTGCAACTTCACAGCTTGTTTTCCAAAACATCATGCAGTGGGTTAACGAGAATAATGTTCAATTTTTCCTAAAGGTTCGTTAATTGATATTTTTTTCAGATCCGAGTGCAGTGACCTCCTTTAGATAGATTAAAGTGGGAGATAATATTTATCTCTCAAAAGGGAAAATAAGTTCCTTGGTTATTTTTCCATGTCCCCACCTGTCTTGCGTGTTAAAGCTTTTATTTCTTGGCCCCTTGCCACACAATCAGCTCCATCCAGAGCAGGCTGCTAATGCGGCGGATGGGAAAGGCTTTTGGGGGGTGGGAGGGGGGGTAGGTAAGTGTTTTGGAAAGATTTCTTTTTATTTTTCACTAAAGTGGCCTGGGATCCCTCCCTTCTAGGAAATAATTTTAATGGAAAAACCAAAACATTAAGTTGATTTTAATTATGTTTTGGAGGGAAGAGAGGTTGCCAACTTCAGTTGAAATTAAGATAATTCTGGGGTATATTGTGCTGAATATAAACGGAGCAATTTGCTGGGGTTATATGTGTTTGAAGGTTAAACCAGTTGTGGGTGGTTGTTTCAGGTTTGTGACAGTGCTGTTGCTCCTATATTTTTTGTAGAGATTATGTGGGAGAGTAAACCTTTCAGTGATAAACTGGAAATGGCATTTAAGACCAAAGTTATGTGGGCATCACGTGCAGGTTTGACACCGAGTGTTGTAAAACAATTTCTGTCCTGGTCAATACCTAAAAAAAAATAGGGGCTTTATAAGCAAATTAATGGTTTCCTGTTACTTAACTCTTTCTAGCTTGAGTCATGTGGGATATAAAATTTTATTTTCCTAATAGGATCAGATGCAGCCTCTTAAGACTGAGGAATTCTACATCTCTAGTCATGTATAAATTTCGGAACTGCTTCCTTTCGAGTAAAGGCTTTGTTTAATACCTCTTTATTCTGACTCGCCTCTTTCCATTTTGTGTCATAAACAAACTTGTTAGGGGAGAGCTCACGATACGCAGATGTTCATTTGATTGCGTTTAGCAAGTTCATCTGTAAGTGCATGGAAACTCTCTTCATTACCCAGTTTATATTATTTGAGAGGACTGGCTATTGCATTCATTTAATTAGGAAAAATTCAGCAGTAATTGGCTCACTCGTGCTCTGTGGAGGGATGGGTTGGATTAGGAGCCTTCCAGTCTGTGCAGCGAGGGGTTTCTGGTGCGATGGCTGCACAACAGTCTACTTCTGTAATTTCACACAACTACAGCAAAATTTCATGGGAGAAGCCCTGGACTAAACTTTTTAAAAATATGGTGCATGAAGGAAAAGTGGTTTTCTTTACTGTGTAACTTGTGCTGCTGTTGGAACTGTCTTGGTGGGAGAACAGCAGAGCAACTCTTCTGCCTCCAAAGGAGGTTTCAGAAGATGCTGTAGGTGACTTCTATCAGCGTGCTCTTATATTAATTTCTATTATAACATACCCAGAGAAGTTGTAGCTGCCCCATCCCTGGAGGGGTTCAAGGCCAGGCTGGATGGGGCTTTGAGCAACCTGCTCTGGTGGGAGGTGTCCCTGCCCATGGCAGGAGGTTGGAACTCGATGGTCTTGAAGGTCCCTTCCAACTCTAACCATTCTATGATTCTGTGATTTGTCTGTAATGTTTGGGTTTGTTTTTTTTTTCCTTCCTGTTCTCTTGGTGTGACCACCCAGTATGGTATCTTCTACTTGTTTGGGTTTGTAGGTTTTTTTCCTTCCTGTTCTCTTTGTGTGACCACCCAGTATGGTATCTTCTACTTAAGCTTAACATGATTGCAGTGATTTATTTTAAAACTCGCCTTTATCTTTCCTTGAACCCCTCCCCAGGCTTAGTAGTGCTGTGGGTTCGTTAGAACTTGCCAGATGACCCCGATAAAGCACAGTCCTGTGGACCATCCTTGACTTCCAGAAACTTGCAGGCAATTCAAGAATTAACTTCCCCGTGGGCAGGGGGGAGCACACAGGTTACGAGCCGGGAGGCTTGTCCTTAGAAATAGTGCAGGAGAAGCATCTGGAAATTATAGGTGAGACTTTGCACTTTCAAATCAGAGGAAATCTGGACCCAGAGGGACTTCCCTTCTGGCAGGGAGAGCTGTGTTCTGTTCTTGACCCTGCCTGCAAATAATCTTGTAGAAATTCAGCTAATTTGACAGAGTGTTTCACTGAAGGCTCGTGCAGACCTCCGTGAGATCCCTGGGGAAGAAGTTACGCAGGGATCTGTGCAATTTACCTTCAGTGCAGTCTTAAGCTGTATGGAAAAGGTAATAAGGCGACAAAAATTGTAAGGGAAAAGGGGTTGTGTGTGTTTGGGCATGTATATGAATGTGTGTGCATATAAGTGCATCTGTATATAGATTTAAAACAACGGTGAAAAGTTGTAGGAAGGCAACATGATTTTGCATGGCCGGCCTCTAAAATAGCAGTTGAAATTAAGTGTAGATACACATGAGATTTTCTGCATGGGAAGAGAGAAGAATTCTTGACCTGTATTTGCAGCGATGCCTGAAGTATCTACTAATGAAGAGATCTTGCTGTTATAAGATCTTCTGAAAAATCACATTAGCCCAATGCTCACTTGCTGTAAAACACAAATAAGATATTAGGAATTATTAGAAAAGTAAGAGAACAGAACATGTGGGTGTATAAATTCATGGTACGCTCTCCTTTCATCCTGGATACCATGTGTGGTTTTAATCCCCCTCCTCCTGCTCAAAGGTGTGAGTTGGAGGAGGTACAAAGATAAGAAACAAGGAGGGTCAGAGGTATGACACAGCTAAGCTGTTGACTGAGCTGTGGACCTTCTTGCCCCGGGATGCTTTTGGCACTGAAAGCTGGGGTAGGTCCAAAATGTGGTGGGACAAAGTGACGAAAGAGGAAATAGTTGAGGACTATACGTATGAAGTTGATGTCTCCAGGTAGGGAAGTCCTTAAACTGCAGCTACACCTGGGATGGTGTTAAGGAAAATCATTGCTCCGGTCTTGCGTGGTTCCTTTCTTCAACTTTTTGGCAGATACCTGCTGGTTACAGTCTTCTCTGTGGTCACGGATAACGTGCTTCATACTGTGAAGGTAACTTTGCCTGGGCTTTTTTGGTACGCGGTGTTTGAGATTGTGAAAGGTCACTTAAAGTTGTCTTCAGCGTTCAGTGGTGATACGGTTAATGAGTACAGTACTTCTGTGGGTGCCTTGATTTCCAGAAACCAAGATTGTAATCTTAGAGGGAGGGGGGGAATAAAAGGAAAAGTCCTCTAAATTTCATATGCTGGATGCTGCTCAGATGTGGAGTTCATATAATTCATCTTAGCACTCCAGTATCCTCACTGCCCCTAATTTATCGGCTTTTAAGGAATGCTGGGTTTTGTTTCGAATACCTAAATTTATGGTAGTGTTTCAGTATTCTTTACATCTTCAGAGTTAGGGTTGTTACCTGGATGTACTGTCAGCACTTAAAGGAAAGCAACTCCAGCAAACAGCACAGCTATTGCATTTGGTCCAGTGCAACTGGGGAAGGAGAAACTCTTTTGTGTGATGCACAACCCTGTTGTCCTGTCGTCGTCGCTCAAAATGAGATGGGCTGCACATGGTATCCAGTGTGTGTGTAATGCTGCGTGGCACGTAGAGCCACTGGAGAACTTCTGTTCCTTGCAAATTCTGAAAATATAATTTAAATCACAGTAGAGCTATAACATACTAAAACAAACAGGAAAAAAAAAACCCAAAACCCACAACCAGAAGAAAACCAGATATCTGAAAGAAAACCAGATATTTGAAACATCCCTGGCACAATGAAAACAACCTGAAAAAATATTTTTCCAGAATAAATATTTCACTAAGCAAATGAGTGGCCACTTGAAATGTATAACGTGAGCAAGTTCAACAAGAATTCTGAAGTCTGAGATTTTTGGATGTTTCTTTAGACTGTTTACTCTCTTTGCTGCCTCTTTCAGGCCTCTGTGTAGAAAAGACAGAAATGTTAGTTCCTCGGTGGTCGCGCTGTTCCCGTTGATCTGCCGGGCAGCTGAGGCTGTTGTGAATTTAGGAAGTTGAAAACACTGTTAATTCATACCTGATTGTTCAGCTGGCTCCAAGCAGCAAGATGCAGACAGAGGGAGGTGATGGCTGGAGATGAGGAGATCTACCATCTCCTGACCACATGCACCTTTATAAAGCTGGAGCTGTGGGAGCCCCTGCAGCATCCCTGCTCCCCCTCCTCTCCCTTAAATGCTGTAGATCTTACTGGGCAGAATTCCTCTTGAAAATTTGCAACTTCATCCTCTGATCTCTTAATATGGTTCTTTGGGTGTCCAGCCCATCCACAAGTTTATCTTTAGCATTACAAGGTTTGGGGGCGAGCATGATGTGGTTTAGGTAAATTTTTGCCTTCCCTGCTGCTCTTTGTATTCATTAACCTCCTGAAGACAAAGCTCAGAACAACTCTGTGATATTTCTGATACAAACAATTGGTATTTAGCTTTTCTTGCTTAATGCTCTCACTTTTTGTTAACTTTAGAGACATGGATCCTGTGTTGAAGACCTACCTCGGTCCCAGCCTAGAACATAGACTGGACTTTATTACAAAACATGGTCTTGGCTTTGGGGAGACTATTTTATGCATAAGAATTGTTTGCAGAATGACATTCAGTGTTATGTTCTTGTACCTTATGAAGTCCAAGAAAAAACCCAAAAGCTTACGATAAATGCTGTGTAAGAGCATTTCTATTTTAAGCATTCAAACTTGATTATTTGCTGTCATTTTTTTAACTAGAGGCTGAAAACAAAATACAATTTATTAGGAAGGTTTCTGTTGCAATAGCTGTAGACAGCGTCGTGCTTCCTTTTGAATTTCAGCATATTTCAGTGCTTAAGGTCAGAAAGGAGTTGGCCTTTGCCTGGATGATATTGCAACAAACTTGCTTGTGCCTGGGATACAGATTTTTCTTGAGTGCTGTTTTGAAAAAGTCCCTCCAGGCTGCATAGGCATCCCTTGGGGATTTCTAAATGCCTGTTTCTGCAAATTTGTTGCAAACAGAATGTGGCATTTTGAGACTGAGCCTTTTACTGTAACATATACCACACCAATGGCTATAGTTCTGCATATGTTTTCTGTTTCACTGCAGAATTGAAAAGCAGTGATTAGATTGGTTTCACTTTACAAGTGTCTTTAAAGTAATGAAACACTTCCTTAAACACACAGGCACACACAAATCTGTGCACAATCCTGACTTTATTCTGTTACCTGGGCACTTCTTAAATGGTGAAGGTTTATAACACCCATTTAAGTTTTGCTACGGGTATCCTTTCCTCTTAATAGCAATTAATAACTGACCCTGAGCGTTGCTCGCTCCCTTAAGGTGGAAAAAAGATTTTGGCAAATATCGAAATACACACTGCATGGAGAACAGAATATTAGTTGGACCTGTTGGACGCCTCGGAAGTGCTTTGAGAGGAGAAAATGTTGATGTCTAGCTTATGCTGACTCTACAAAATCAGAAGATCCTGTTTATATTTTCAGAGTGTGGTTGAAAGTTCATTCAAAATCTGCACCACGTGGTTTCTTTGTCAAAGCACGTGCGTGTACCCATGAACCTTCTGACTTCAAAGCATGATGGTATCCCTTGTGTCTTCCAGGGGAGTTTTGTTCCATTCCATACATAACTCAGAATTCTTCACGGAAATTTTCTTAATATATTGTATTATTTTTATTTCTGTTGCAAATTGCCTTGATATATTCATGATACCAGGAGGAAGGCAGATGTATGTGGCCGTTCCCTAATAATCAGAGGAGGGAAGATGAGGAATTACTTATTGACGTGTGTAATGGGACTTACTAAGAATTTCACTCATTCTCCAACTTTGGGCTGGGGGACTGTTTTGTTCCTTCTAGTGTAATCTGAGAGAGGAGGGAAGATGAGGAATTACTTACTGATGTGTGTAATGGGACTTAAGAATTTCACTCATTCCCCAACTCTGGGCTGGGGGACTGTTTTGTTCCTTCTAGTGTGGAATACAAATAAAATATTTGGTTCATAGATTGCTACTAATCTGCTTGGTGCTAGAACTTTCACAGCATCTTTCTTTCTCGGTGTAATCCACCTTTTAACCACTTTAAGATGCTCTGCTGCATAGCTGTGAAAAAAGAATCAAGAAAAAAAAACCTTGCTGGGGCTTGTTTGCCTGTATTTTAAATGAAATCATTTGTTGAGTCTGAGAGGGAAACCGTGAATCTCTGTAGTCTAAAGTATTCCTTTGCTGGAGGGAGAGGGGAGGTCGGTGCTGGCGCAGGTTGGACAGTGCAGCAAAGGGGGGTCCCGGGGGGGTTTGCAGAGAGTTCATGGGGCTAGTGGTGGAGGAGCAGTTATTGACAAGACACATGTGGCATGGTTGCCTCTCGTGGTACCCTGTGATGTTCACAAGTTGAGTATGGATGGTGTTTGGTGCCATATGTTGCGCTGGTGCAGCTAAACATCAGAGAAAAAGGTGTGCGTGAAAGGGGCAAGGTGAAAACTCCCTGTTGCTGCCCTGGAAGAGTGCTAAACCTGTGTATTTTAAATGAAATCATTTGTTGAGTCTGAGAGGGAAACCGTGAATCTCTGTAGTCTAAAGTATTCCTTTGCTGGAGGGAGAGGGGAGGTCGGTGCTGGCGCAGGTTGGACAGTGCAGCAAAGGGGGGTCCCGGGGGGGTTTGCAGAGAGTTCATGGGGCTAGTGGTGGAGGAGCAGTTATTGACAAGACACATGTGGCATGGTTGCCTCTCGTGGTACCCTGTGATGTTCACAAGTTGAGTATGGATGGTGTTTGGTGCCATATGTTGCGCTGGTGCAGCTAAACATCAGAGAAAAAGGTGTGCGTGAAAGGGGCAAGGTGAAAACTCCCTGTTGCTGCCCTGGAAGAGTGCTAAACCTGCTGGGTATTGCAGGTATATAGGAAACAAACACTTCTAGCTAATGATAATTCATTAAAATAATTGGTGATCAAATCAAATATTACTTAAAATATTCTAAAACATTTTTCTTATTTTCTTTTTGTTCAAGGTCTAATTTTCACGAGTTTGAATCTTAGGGAGATGACTAGGAGTCTGATGTGTGTTTCTTTTCTGCAAACTGCTGCTTTTATCTCTGTTTTTTAGTCTTTAAAAACGCTATAATAGCTTCCACTGAGCTGTATGTATTTTTGGGGGGGATGGTTTTGGTTTTCCTTAGGTTCTTTTTAGTCCCTTTAGACTGATAAGGAAGTTAAACAGAAGTCCTGACCTTTCTTTTCATTTAAGGGCACCCTTTCCAGGCTTGTTCCCGCAGCTGGTGTTGCAGCTCCTGGTGCTGCCCCTGCATCGTGTCTTCTGTCCTCCAGCAACACTGTCAAACAGTGGCAGAGGAAACCCTGAAACATCTCAGATCTTTTTCTGACCCTTGTAGGACTTTAAATGTTCCACACATGACCGTGTATCTGGCTAGAAAATACCCCCCGGGCATGAGTGGGCATTTACTGCGTCTCTTCTATTTCAGATCAGTCCAGAGACATATTTTAGCAGCAAGTTATTTCATGTCATTTACAGTATTTACTTTTGGATATTTCTAGGAAAACTCTCAATGTAGTGGCTTAGGTCTGACAAGACCTTGGATTGTGCAGAGATCCGGGTTGGTTAGCAATAGGCTAACGTCACCTTGGGTGTTTGACAAAGAAAAAATGTGTCAAAATGGAAGAAAAAGGGGTCTCGGTATCATGGAAAACCTCTATGAGGTTATCTTTAGACTTGGGAAGGACTTCTGAGGTAATAACCGTAAATCTTAAATTTAGTCATTGTGGTCTGAAAAACATGCATACGTACATATGTCTGTATGACATACATTTAATTTTCTGCTGTTTTTTTTTTCCTAGTGTCCCAATGTAATATCAGCTTGAAGAAGCAGAGGAGTCGAAGTATCTTTAGCACCTTATTCTGCTGCTTTCGTGACTACAATGTCGAACCACCATCTACCAATAGCACCAGTGCTCTTCCTCCTTTGGTGGAGGAGAATGGAGGACTTCAGAAGGTCAGGCTTTTATCTTATTTTGCTCTCATATGGGTCATTTGTAACCAAGGTTTAACTCTGCACTTCCCAAGGTTTGTCTTAATAGGTTTCCCTCATGGGGAATATGTTAAGAGTTATAGAAAAAATTCCCATTTTGTTGGTGAATTGCTAATACTTTCTATTCAGCTGCAATTTAAAACTAACTTTTCCATAAAGGGCATTGGCACTATGCATTTTATAAGCAAACAACATTTAAAACCTGAGTAAGACACTAAAAAAAATAATATGGACTTCTCATAATACTTCAGATGCCAAGTTCTCTCTGGCTTTGATTCTCTTTCCTAGCTACAGGAAGGTTAAAGTGTGTCCACTGGAGTGTGGTGGAACTGCTTTGAGTGTCAGTATATGTCTGTGTGACATACATTTAATTTTCTGCTCTTTTTTTTTTCCTAGTGTCCCAATGTAATATCAGCTTGAAGAAGCAGAGGAGTCGAAGTATCTTTAGCACCTTATTCTGCTGCTTTCGTGACTACAATGTCGAACCACCATCTACCAATAGCACCAGTGCTCTTCCTCCTTTGGTGGAGGAGAATGGAGGACTTCAGAAGGTCAGGCTTTTATCTTATTTTGCTTTCATAGAGGTCATTTGTAACCAAGGTTTAACTCTGCACTTCCCAAGGTTTGTCTTAATAGGTTTCCCTCATGGGGAATATGTTAAGAGTTATAGAAAAAATTCCCATTTTGTTGGTGAATTGCTAATACTTTCTATTCAGCTGCAATTTAAGACTAACTTTTCCATAAAGGGCATTGGCACTATGCATTTTATAAGCAAACAACATTTAAAACCTGAATAAGACACTAAAGTATGAACTTCTCATAATACTTCAGATGCCAAGTTCTGTAAGACACTAAAAAAAATAATATGGACTTCTCATAATACTTCAGATGCCAAGTTCTCTCTGGCTTTGATTCTCTTTCCTAGCTACAGGAAGGTTAAAGTGTGTCCACTGGAGTGTGGTGGAACTGCTTTGAGTGTCAGTAGAAAGGGTTTTCAGTGATGTAAACACAGCTCAAAAAAAGAGGGAGAACTGTAATTGTTTGGATCTTTTTTTCTAACCAGTTCACCTCCATTTAATGCATGCTGAGTCCTCAGGTATCAGCTTTTGGCCATTCTTCCAGGTTATTAAGTTTTGTTTACCTAATAAGTCAAATAAATTGATAACTTTTATCACTTCAAAGCGTTGTATGCGTGCCTAATAAGTCAAATAAATTGATAAAAACTTTTATCACTTCAAAGCGTTGTATGCGAGAGCAGCGTGTTCCTTTCATTGAGTGCTGGTAATTACATTGCTTTGCCATATTCATAAAATCACAACACAAGTAATTTTATGTTCTTTTTTTAACCTGATAACGCTGAGAGGATTTGTGTTATGTTACTGAAGAATTTCAGTTCACCCTAGCAAACACAGGGATGCCATCTTTTCCATACCCCGTGTTGTTTATACACAGCGCAAGTAATTTTATGGTTTTTTTTAACCTGATAACACTGAGAGGATTTGCGTTGTGTTACTGAAGAATTTCAGTTCACTCTAGCAAACACAGGGGTGCCATCTTTTCCATACCCCGTGTTGTTTACCAGCACTCTCAAAACTCCACCAGTGCTAGACTCTTAATTGAAACACCATTCCCATCCTGTTTTTTCCAGGAGATTAAAGGATTGTAGGTATTGGTGTATCCCCAATGGGGAATAATAGCAGAAATTGAGAAATCTCTTAAGTTTTCACCCTTCTGCTCTTCACACTAATTTTTCGTATTTGATGCAGCTGATTTCTTACCTACCTTATCCAGTCCATTTTGTTTTGTTTTGAATTTTGCTGGTTATGTTTGAATTCCCAAAAGTTCAGGAGAAATAGCAGAGGAACTGCTTGATGGGAGAGAGGAAAAGAAAAATAAATTGAAGTGACTGAGACGAAGAACACGGAGGGGGGGGGTAAAGTCTGAATGCAACAGTTTGTGCTGAAGCTGCTCAGGCAGGGGTGAAGTGCACTGAGGATTGAGAAATCTCTTAAGTTTTCACCCTTCTGCTCTTCACACTAATTTTTCGTATTTGATGCAGCTGATTTCTTACCTACCTTATCCAGTCCATTTTGTTTTGTTTTGAATTTTGCTGGTTATGTTTGAATTCCCAAAAGTTCAGGAGAAATAGCAGAGGAACTGCTTGATGGGAGAGAGGAAAAGAAAAATAAATTGAAGTGACTGAGACGAAGAACACGGAGGGGGGGGGTAAAGTCTGAATGCAACAGTTTGTGCTGAAGCTGCTCAGGCAGGGGTGAAGTGCACTGAGGATTCCTCAGCCAAGAGGAGGAATTGTATGTGTATTTTTAGATGTCATTTTGCTAGCCAAGGTATGTTTTGACTGAAAAGAGGGAAATCTAGGCTGGATGTGCTGAAGGGAAAGCTGAGTAGCGTGTAGCATGCATGCACATGTTCACCTGAGAAATGGAAGGAATGGGAGAACAGTAAAATTTCCTTTTCCAGTGTGCTGGGGAAGGAGGCAGAGGTGAAGCTACCAGCAAAATTACAGCTGAGAGAAAATGGGAGTTCATTAAAAAGAAAAACAGAAAGAAAACAACAGTTTAGGGTTTTGTTTTTTTTTTTCCTATAGAAAACATGAGTTTAAATGGTCTGCACTGTTTTTTTCCCCATAGAAAACATGAGTTTAAATGGTCTGCACTTGGTAGTTTTCAGATTGCAGTTTGTATAAAAACTTAATTACTTTCTAAATATATCTTCTGCCTTGAGCGAGCGATTGCACGTACGTTCACACGAGTTGCCATCCTCACTCTGTGCTACCTCAGTGAGCAGCTTGGAAGTTGTACATCAGCCCCAGACACAAATCACAGAATTCATAGCAGGACTAGAATACAGCTTAATGGAGTAAAAGACTTGAAGGAATATGTTAAAAAGAATTATTAAAGAGTGCTTTTTTTTTTTTCCAAGCAGAACAAAATGCACTCAGATGTGTGTGGATCTTTGTAGAAGGGATCCATTATGGCTAAGCTTTTGGGTGTTCTTAAGTGAGTGCAAATAAGTCTATAACATTCCTATTGTCAATGCAATATTGAAGCTGAATAAGCTTTGTATGTTTTTTTTATATGCTGGTTTTATTTTCAGTGCTAATATGCTTAGTGTAAATAGGAAATTCTTTTTAAGAAACAGCATTGAAGACTAGGATATATTTGCATATTATTACACTTTCAGGCCAGTGCTTTTTCCCAGGAGAGCTGTGTGTTAGGGCTATGACATTAAAGGACCAAGAATGACAAAATTACCTATTTTAGGAGAGAAAAGAAATCCTGACAACGCAATGCTTAAACTCCTCTGCAGTTTAATTAAAGCCAGGTTAAGAATAGTTTAAATTTTGTTGAGCTGCTTTTCAAATGGTCACTCACTTCTATCTGCTCTCTCTTTTGTATGTTGTATTAATTATTTATCACATGGCAGGAGACCTCTGACCATGGCCCAGTCAGTTCCTGTGTTGTGACCCTTTCCTTCAAAAACAGAAAAAGAAAATTGTGCAATAATGTTAAATAGTAACTATTAGAAACCAGTATAAAATGGATTAGATGTACTTTCCTTCTGCCCTCACTGTTCAGTAGAGTTGTTACATGAAAACTGGTGATAAAGACTTCAGAGGAAGGAAAGGAATGGAGAAAGCTTCCGCTGGTTTCACAGGAATTCAGTTTTTGTTCTGTGTTGGTTCTGGCTTATTTTTGAAGTTGGTGTGACAAACTGACCTCCTTCTAATTAGGAGTCTCAGTTTCAATGCTAATCTGCTGTAAAGGAGGGAACACAGCAAGGAGCATTTGAAAAATGAAAACACAGTTCTGAAATTGTCTTCCGAATAATTTCCTTGTGTGATTTGAAATTTTCTATTATTATTATTTTGCTGTATTAGAAAAAAATGAAATCTCTGCTTCAAATGAAATCGGTGATTCATTTAGTATTTTACCAGATGATGTGAGGTGACTATTCTTGGCAAGTCATCTGTCATGTCACTTCTTCACAAGATTGGAAGAAACACCAAACTGAGCATGGTTTTGAATAAACAGGGGTTTTCGGCCCTGACTTCTATTCCATTAGAGGGGGAAAAAAAGCCCAAAAACTTCTTTAAAGTATTGAGTTCACTTTTAAACCTTCTACTCACAGAGCAGCTGCTTGTCCAAGTGTGACTCTAATACTGGTAACAACTGTAGTTCTGTCTCTAAAGTTTCAATACAACATTTTTCAATAATAACTTGTATTTACTGCAACTATTGTATATTTGTTTTTCTTAAAATCCAGCAGTGCAGCACAAAGATGTATTGAGATGTAATATGTATTACAGTGGGTATATCAGCCTGTCTGCAGCTCGGATGCCGAGCCAGATGTGTCATTGGGAGCACACAATGTTCAGCCTCATAAAATCCTTGCTAATTTTTTCCTGCCTCCTCAGCAGCAGGCAGCTCACCAAGACCTTCCAGCCAGTGTTTTTTTAGGGGCCAGAATGTTGGAAGAGGGAAGATTTATATTTATTTTTTTTTTGTTCTGAATAAATCCAGATCTCAATTTCTGCTCTTCATTTAGCAACTTGACTCAATTTGTGTATTTTCTGAGCATGGTTCAGAGTGTATGGGGTATTTTGTTCTGCTAAGTTTGTTACCTGAGTTTTGAAGCGTTTGCAGCTACAGATTTCATCTGCAGGCTTCAAGGAGGGATCTAGGTAGAGAAAGAGGAGAAAAGCTAGGTGCAAACTGGCTCTCTCTTCCCTTCACCTTCTTTCGTGATGGGTGAGGAAGCTCTCACAAGTCTATGGGCACTTTGCCGCTTCACTTCCAGCCCACTTCCACCAGAGTCATCTCTGCTTCATGGTTAGATACAAATCAGACAGATGGCTCGTGTTCAACAAGATGAAGCATGAATGAGGAAAGGCTTTTTTTACACCTGTTGGATTAGAAGAGAAGGTCTTGATCCGCGCTCAACGGGGAAGACGACAGAATTAGAAGGCGGTTTATTCTGGGGGCAGCAGCTGCCCCCGCTGCTTTCCCTGTAACAGGCATGAAGTCAGAAAGGTCAAGTCCTTGAATTTCCACCTCACCCATCCTAACCACTGCAGAAGTTAGGTCTCCTTCTCCTCACTGCTTTTTGCTCCACGGTGCTGTCATCTCCTGGGTGATGCAGGAAAGCTGTTCGGATGACCTGTTGTCATGTCTCCAACACCTTTGTCTGCTTCAGGGGTCTCTACTTCTACACACTTGAAAGTGCAGGGATGGGATCATCTCTCTCCAATGTGAAGATGGTTCACCAGAGTGAGAAAAACAGCTTGTAGGGAGCATTTCCTTGAGGTCAGAAGTAGCATCTCCTTTATGCAGGAGACCTAGAGGAGCCACGTGAGCATGGACTCTTTGATGGGGAGTCTATTAACAGCATGCTTTCCAAACAGACATGGAAACTGGTCTCACTCCCCAGTGTGGAAGAAGATAAGTGAGATTAATGTCAATAATAGTACTTTCTCCTGCTTAACCATCTCCTGGTCACCATCAGCACATGGTCTGGCAGGTCTATTTAGGGAAAAACCCCTTTGCACAGCTGTGGTTCTTCTCTCTCTGCCCACTCATTCTGACCTTCTGTGCCTCCCCAAAATGTCCTCCATATTCAGAGGCAAAGTTCAAGAATCCAAGTCAATGAAAGAGTCAAGTAGTTACTATATTACTGGTTTTAAAGAACCTATCACGGTCTAGGACAAGCTTTCTGTTAAAGAAATGAAGCTGATAAATCTGTTCTTCTGATCAGTGGTCATTCTTTACAACGAAACAGCTCCTTATCTGAGAATACAGACTGTTCTCAAAAAACCAAAATAGCGTGGTCTTTCAGTTGGTGCTCATTGATCCCATACGTGACCGTGGGCAGACAGCGTTAATGAACGGACACGGCACTGAAAATGTTGTGTCTCTCAAACTAGAATTAAGTAGCTAAGGGAAAAGGTAGGATTTATTGTTTTCATCTGTATATATTGTGCCATGAAAAAAAAAAAACCCCTGATTTCAATAGCTGGACAAATCAGTTCCTGGGTTATCTGAGTGATACAGCGGGGAAATTCCGGCATTCTAGGAACAGCTTTGTCCTGTTACCAGCATCAGAAGTTTGTGGAAAGACTTCAACAAATGCAGTCATCTGTCATCTATTTCAAACGATAGCGTTATGACCTACTTCCCTTCCTGTTCCAAGGCACCAGGAAATGAGGCAGGACACTTTTAAAAAAGTTTCCCATAGCAGGCTTGTTTTTAAAAAGCATTTGCCTGTTCGTGAGCACTTATGCTTTACCAGCAGACTCTTGCTTTATCTTTCTGCTTGTTTTTCCAGGTGTCATCATTACCATTTTGATTTTTGCAAAGGCACTTTTAGGCTTCCCCTTAGAAAATTAGCTGCTTTTTCTTGGTTTTTTTTGATTTAAGAAACGCTGCAGGAAAAATAAAGCCGAACAGTAAGGCGTGTCTTTTAGCAACTTGGATTCTGGATTCTCATGGAAGTCAGGCTTAACAGTTGCAGCTCTTGCCTCAAGAGATTGCCACAATAGAAAGCAAGTTACTCTGCAGCGGGTGCCTCCTGAAGCCTGTGGGAAAAGCTGCTGTGATACACAGCTCTGTTTGTGTCCAAGAGTAAGATAATCTTGTACCGTACCTGTGGCTGTGCCTCTGCCTCTCATATACTGTTTTCAGTTCTTGACAGAAGAGAAGCCCTGGTTTTATTTTATTCTCTACCGGTGAATGCAAAAAATGCCTTTCAAAAGAAAACAAAACAGGGGTTGGCAACCTGTGCTCTGCCTGAGTAACTGTATCCTTGATCACAGTTTGATCTCAGGCCAGCGAATCCAAACTATCAAGCTTCTTCATAGTTCGTGGTGGTTGCTGCTTTCTACTTCCTTCATCAGCTTCTCTGGATTTTGGTTGAACTTCAGTAAAAATTTCTGCAGCTTGGAATGTTGTAGCAATAAAAAAGAGGACTTCAAAGGTGATATTGAATTACTTCTGTTTGTCAGTGATGCGTCAACACTATGTCAGACTCCAAAACAAGGGAGTGGAAGAACTTTTCAGCTGGAAGAGGATGTTTCAATGTTGAAAACAGCTCTTAATAGATAGTTAATCTGCTGATAGTCAGAATCTGTGTTCTCCAAGTAATTAAAGAATAAAATCATCTACCTAAGCAACATCTGAACTAGAAGGGTCAGCTCCCTTTTTTTTTTTTTTAAGTGCTACGCTGACCAGAAAACAAATCCTGGTTTTTGACATATTAGAAAATACAGTTCCTATTTCCCAAAATGTCTTGTGTCTTGAATTGGTGACCCCGTGACCAGCCTTCTCCATTTGGAAGCTGTAAATGGAAGTGTCTTTCTCTCCATATGTTTGGGTCCCAGGATGAGAAGACAAGGTCAAGCTGGCCAAGACTGTCTTGCCTTCTCCCACGTACAACACAAACAGGAGACCATGGGAAGAGCACTGATGCTCTTGCCTTTTTCTGGGTGAAGAAAGTGGGATTCCTTGGATTGGTTTATCATCATCGTGTCCTTCTCAGACATTTTTGCAGTTGCCAAAGTGAAAATGCTCTGTGTCCTGAGGCAGTTCACTCAAGTGAAGTTCACTTCAAGGACTGAGCTTCTGCCCTGCTCCCAAGGTCTGGCTGAGCCTCTTGTTGCCGCAGTGAAAACAGATGATATACCCACTAGTAGATCTTAAAGCTGAAAAAGTTACAGTAAATACAGGTACTTTCTTATTATCATCTCTTATTAATCATAGCATGGGTTTTACCAGTCCAGTCTCCTAAAAATCATAAATGCCAATATACTAACAGATCATTTCAGCAACTAAAATGCAAGATCCTGTTTTTGTATTTATTTTTTTTTACCCTGGTTTCTTGAATACTTTGAACTTTTGGTTTAAAATGTTTGAGTGCTACATTTACTGCTTCAGACCTTTGTTCTACCCTTTAAAAGTCATTACCCTTACAGTGATTTTTTTTTTTTTTTCTTTTTCCCCAGGGTGACCAGATGCAGGTCATGCCTATACCAAGTGTATGTATTTTTATCCCTTTTTCTTTTAATAATTTTCATAACTTTTGCTTTGATTCATCTTATGTTGCAGTCTAACAGGTCTGTTCTGTGTCGCATGTTAACAAAAGGATTTTATGTTCTGTCTGCAATGTTGTATACTCAGAGATGAATTGAACTGCACGTGTTGTACAAGGACTAAAAGAAGGGTTTGGGTTTTATACGGTTTTCATCTTGCATCTCAGTGAAATTCATTTCTGAATTTTTATCATTTTGAGAATACGTGAAGTAATCTGAAGGTTGAAGACAAAAGGTGACTCCTCATCACAATGTGGGACACAGTTACAAAAACCTTTTCCTCTATTTTTTCCCTGTATTCCAGTTCAAAAAGAACAGTTAGAAACTGCAGAATTTGTTTGAAACAAGCCACTTTTGGGAAGAAGAAAAAAGATAGGAAGATAGCTGCATTAGTGCACTCCTTTGAGATGATGCTCTCAGTATCAGCTGTTTTATGGGCCTTAATATTTCTGCTTATCTTCCCTGGATTAAACTTGGAATGTCATTTGGCATCTGAATTATTTTGCAAAACTAAATAAAAGGAAGGAATAAAACCCAGTTCTTCAAACTGAAGCTTTTAATTTAATTAGATTTAACCTTTTTTGGTCAAAAAGCTGCTGATTTTCCACTTGGTTTTTATGTGGATGAAGAGACAGGCTTTTAAAATCTGGAAATACAGGAGTTTTTGAGCTCTTTGCTGTTTGTAATACTTGAATATTGCGGAGTTCTCCAGGAAGCAGCAGTGCTGATGTATGGAGTTACTGACACAGCCCCCTCTTGAGATACTTGGTAGCCCCTCAAGACCTGGCTATTCCCCAAAATACCATTTGTTTAACTCTTTCCCTTCCTTCTCATGTAGCCCAGCATTACAAGAGCTCCTATAAGAACCCTGTCCCTGTTGCCATGCAGTGGTGTCAGGACATCACTTATAACTGTGCAGATCACTTCCCTCCTTCACCACTTTTTCTTGGGTTTAAGAACTGTTAGAAATTATTGCTTACCAATTTATCTACCCATCATTTCTAATAGGAAGTTACTTCTCATATGGCTCATGCGTATGTTTGTTTGCATGTGTGTATGTAGACACACACATGTACATGCATGTGACTTGTATATATGCAGGTCTGGGCATAGAAAATTTTGGATGTATGAAAATATTGATTTCTAAATTACTTTTCCTTTTACATACCTGCCAGGTTCTGTTGGGTGCCTGTGGTTGCTCTAGTTATTTGAATGTAAAACTTGTTCTGGCTGTTCTCTGACCTGGAATAAAATTTTGTCTGAGTGTAGGTATTAATGAAACAAGAATTTGAACAGAACAAAATTTTGAAGCTACAAATGAGTACAGGTACAGAGAGGGAATGAGATACTATGATAGAACACCATCTTTCCTCTGTTAGATTTGGGTAGTGGTAGGAAAACAAAGGATTCTAGAAGGGGATGGGGTTTGGGAGGTTTTCTGGGTTTGGAGGTGGCTTTTTTCATTATTTTTTTTTTTTTTTCAGTTGTAGCCTGACTGCGATTTTGCTGACCTGTATTCCCAGTACTTTATTAAGGCAGTGAAATTAACTTTGCAGTCATGATGTAGAGTTCTCAGGGAGCGGGTGACATTAAACATGCCCCTTCCTCTTCTCCGGTGCCATCTGATGCCTCCTTCCACCAGGACATACATGTGGTGTCAAGCAGCCCTCGCCCCCAGGCACTTGTGTGACATTTACTGTCCCGGTGTCAATAGAAGCCAGCAAGCATTAGTAAGTCACCTTCTAAATAAAGACAGAAGTGAGCTGCATGTGGAGAAGGTGGTAGGAACGAAGACGCGAAGCCCACGTTATATTTTAAAAATGCCCAAAACTAAAGAGGTCCTTTTTGCCGGTCTTACAAGGGCTGTTTGTCCTGAGCGTTTACCCTGAGACAGCTCTTAACCATGTGTTTAAGACCCATTAAGGCAGAAATTCTTGATGCTCTGCTTCACGGGGTCATGGCTGAGGAACGGGCTGGTTGAACTGCCTGGATTGTACATACCAGGAGAAACATCTTCTAAACAGACCCAGAGAGAGCTCGGCCACAATCAAGTTGGACAGTTACTTTTTATGGGGCTCACTGCAAATGTAATCACTTCAAGTGTTTAGTGAATTCCTTAGTGACTCTGAGAAGAGCACTGCCCACTCCCTACTCATTAAACGTTCAAGTTGAAGCCTCCAGTTGAAATATCGAGGTTTTCTGGAGCTTTATTGTGCATAAAGTATATGAAATCTGCCAGTCTGCTGAGGTCACCTGGTTGAAAACTTCCATTGCCTCACACAGATAGGTGCAATATCAGTGAAGTCTGTCTTCTGCTGAATCACAATTTTCCTATATTAATTGCACTTAATTTAAAAACTTGAAATAATGCAAATCTTGGTAATTTATTGATGGAGATAACTGCTAAGCAAAAAAAAACCACATTCCAGCTTCAAGCTGGATTCTTCAGAAAACAGAAACCGCGTGACTTTGTTTTTTCAAAGATGAACTTTATCCTGTTTGTATCTCGCATTCTGAAGCTGGTTCCAGATAAGGCATAGATTAAACAGCAGCCTAATTGATTTTTTTCCTAATACTGCAAAATGATTTATTTTTAGGGCTGAAATAAACACACGCAAAACTAGAAAAAAAAAAAAAAAAATAGCAGCTGAGAGTTAAGCAGAATAGTAATCCATGGAGTTTTGTGATAGACTTGATTTAATCAAGATACAGTAGGTGTTGCTCAGAACCCCTCTGCTTTCTTTGATTTTTCTTAGCTTTGTTGGGAAAGGAATATGGCAGAGAAATCAAAGTAGACCTGTAGCAACTTCAGCACTTGTTTTCATTCTTTTGAATGAGAAGGTAGATGGACTTACAAAGCCATACCCCGACACCCGCCTAAATGAGTTGGGGTGTCCATTTCTTTTGTAAATCCCAGTATTGAGGTGTGGAACCAAAAGCAGTCCCCAGAATCCCTGAGAACTATATTGTTCCTTCACTTGTCCTCACCTACATTTAGACAATTTCTTACAGTAACTTTTTCTAGAAGAAATTCTGTGAACTCCCTGTTCCACAACAGGAGCTGGCGTCTTTTGGCAGCTGTGTTTTAAGTGGGACTAATTTATCATCTATTAGAGTATTTCTATGCAGAACTGCTGGTAGAAGCTGTTGGCTACGCAGAGTGTGAATTGGAGGGACCGTGAAGAGGGAATTAACGCGCTGCACTTACGCTGGGCAATATTTCCAGTATACAAAGAAAGGGCTTATTCTGATACTTGTCTCTGTGGGAAATACGGGCCTGCAGGGAAGAAAGGTTATAAGTGTTTAATACAGTAAATTTCTGAAGGGTTTGTGTTGACCAGCTGTTTATGCTTCAACCAAAAGTCCTGTTTTTTTGCCACCACCACCCCCTTTTTTTTTTTTTTTTTCTTAGGGAATATACTATTGCCGCAGGACTGAAGCAGTGCAGCAGTCGTTTCACTACAAGGTCTGTTAAGCTGATCAGCCATGAGACCTGGCTGGAATGCATAAATCCCAAACAGTGACTAGTTTAAAAGCTTTAACTTGTATACAATTTATTTCTTTGTTGGAATTGAAGACCAAGCTAGGACTTACAGTACTGAGATGCCACTCGTGTTCTTTTTCTGCTGAGTTCTGTGGAAGCCTGCAGTCTTTTGGAGAGTATTACACTGTAAATATGAGTTTCTGTTAGCCACAATTAAATGCTCTTAATCATCTCAAATGTCTTTAAACCTACTATGTTTAAAAAAGGAATTATCGAAGATCCATAACTATTTGCTATTAGCTATGATGGAAATCTGGTAATTGCAGCTCTTCTTGGGTATGTCTCCATTAGTGAGGAAATTAAAATACAATATTGAGTAATGCTTGTTTCTGCCTAAAAGCTTTGCTACTCTTGGCATGTGGAAATTGCCTTAGATCAGAAAGCTTCAATGGCAAAACAAATGAGCTGATGCCTGACATACAAATCCTTTAAGTTTCTAAAGCCTCAAAAATGTCATCCTTGCTCCAAAGTTCTGCACCAGATGTTCACCAGTCTCACCACTGGTAGTGCCTTCAGCTGCAGAATAGTTTCCTTGTCCCTGTTAGATCATCAGGTGGCAAGTGTGTTTTCAAAGTCAAGAGTAGCAGGGACACAGGTTTTGAAATGGAAAATCACTTTTTTTCCTGATCTTCAAACGTGCAGACTGTTGACCAGATGTCTCTGAACACAGGATCAGATTGAAGTCAAGAAGCCAAAACTTGTAGGAAGGTTGGTGTGCCCTAGTGGGAGACTTTCCCCAGGAAAAACCTTGAGTTGTAGTCCTGTTAGGTACAGCTGGGTCATATAATTACACATTATGTCCTAAGGCAATTCTGAAAAGGGGAGGAAACTCTGGGGGTCACCAGGATGTCCCTGTAGATACGGCAAGTGAGCTTGTTCCTCTCCCAGTTGCTGGGTTTGGGAGAGCAGAGCTGCAGGTGGGTGAGGAGGATGGGACCAGGCTGGCCCCCACCTGCAGTCAAGAAATGCAGGTTCACAGAGTTGGAGATTCTCGCATTTTTGGGTAGTCCTGGGTGTAAGTTCATCCTTTGCCTGATGAAAGGCATACTAGTTTTCAGCTAAAAACCAAAGGTATCTGTGATGTGACAGTGCTCATATTTTTCACATGCATGTTTTTATATGAAGGAAGGCCTATTTCCATATAATTTCCCTATACACATATTTTCAGTTTGACAAAGGATTCATATAGAGAAGGTATTGCTGGCTCTGAACTGCTTGTGCAGATTAACTTAGGCAAAAATTCAAACTAAATACTAGGAGTCTTGAGTACAAAAATGCACTGAACTGTTCTTTTAAAAAAAAAAAAAGTGTGATTAAGGTTTCTTGAGATGTCCCTACCTTTTTCTCTTCAAAGACAAGAGATCAGTATCAGAACATGGGTTCTAAAGATTATCATCTCTAAATGGGTTTGGTTTTTCTTTCACTAAGCTTTTAGTCTATTTAGGTTGTAAGTCTGGATCCTTCTTGCTGTGAAAAATTGAAGCGGGGACCTAAATACCTTTTAGATTTTGAAACAGGAGGGGAAAACCTAAATTCCTTAGATGTGTTGCAGACACGTGAAGATAGAGCTCAAGCAGTTGTGGAAGGAAGGTGTCCATAGGGCTACAATCTGGAAAGGGTGTCCTATAAACTTCAGTCTGGTTCTTGTGATGGATGCATATTCACAGGCATTAAGCAATTTTTTCTTGAAGGTCACTTAGATTTGTGCTGAGAGACAGCGTATTAAGACAAGTGCCTTGTAGGCAAGGCAGCTTCCACTTTGGTAGCTGAAGAAACTGTTATTGATGTTAATTGTAAGGAACTAAATTACTTTCCTTGAGCACTCCTAAAATCCCCCAATAACTTATAGTTTAGCTAAAAACGCTTTTGCTTAAATCCAGAATCTCATTTGTTAGTTACTTCATTTAAACTAGAACTTCTTAGGCACCGCTGGCCGGTATCTCTCAACTTAAGACGATGTCTGAAATCAATCAGTGGTTAATGAACAAGCTGTCTCTGCTGCTGGAGGGTGTTTGGAGGGTGTCAGTCTGTTTGTCACCCCCCATCTGCAGAGGGGTGGCACCAATCTCTGCAAACGCCTCTGCAAAAGGCTATTGAAAAGAACAAATCCCACGACAGATGCATCCGCACCAGAGCAGCATTGTCTGAACAGATAAAAAGATAGCAAAAGAATGAACTTGGAGTTCTGTATCCAATTCTTAATTAATTTAATTTCCTCTCAGTCTTGAGCTTCTCCCTGTTGATGCTCTTCTATAGAGCTAGGCTTTTTCTTTCAGAAAAAAAATAATAAAAAGACCCCAAAAACCTCTTTAAGCAAGGGGCAGCAGTGTTTCAGCTCCAAATGGAAGCATTTTCTCCCATATTTGCTAATTCAAGACATTCAGTGCTGAAATCTAAAGTAGCCTAACTGTATTGCAGGTTGGGATGTTAAAGTGGGAATGAGTGATCAGAAGACCACGTGTCTGACTGCATTGCCTTCAGATAAATTGTCAATTCATGTAATTGGTACCATTTTTAGGAAGGGCAGCGGGCTGTAGGAGACTGGTTCAGGAGAGCTTCCTTTACTGCAGTTTTACTACCTTGATTGGGAACGTAATTCACAGGAAAAGTCATGGTCAGCACCCTCAAAAGTGGTAAAAATGAGTGGAGACATGTCCTGGAAGATCAAGTTAGTAATGGAGTCTTCCTTCAGAGTTGGTTTCTCCACTTCAGCTTCATTTATAGCAAAGAGAAATAACAATTTGTGTAAACGTCCCTCGGTGTGATGTGGCTGGAAATGGCACTGACTGAACAGGGTGACACAGTGTCCAAACCCGAGGCCTTAGGAAGAGGGTCACTGGAAAAGATACTGCATCAAACATCCTATTTTTCTCAGTTATTTTTTTAGTTAGTGGTGCTGATTTACCACTTTCATTCCCAGTGCTTTGGAGATCATTCTAAACAAGTTCCTCATTTACAAAAAGAACAAAAAAAAAAGTCCATATGGGTCTTGCATGAGCCATTAATTTCCATACATGTACTTGTGATGAGCCCAGAAAAACATTCAACTTCGAGTCATGTATTTCAGTTCCCAGTAACTGCAGGAATAGTGATGTTGGCAGAAGAGTTGCCCTTTCAATAGAAGTTTTACTTTTTTTTTTTTTTTTCTGTTGTCTTCCTTTCTTCTCTTTGTTTCTAGCCACCAGCTAAATACCTCCTGCCAGAACTGACAGCATCAGACTATGGGAAGAAGTGTGTGGTCATTGATTTAGATGAAACTTTAGTGCACAGTTCATTTAAGGTAAGTAAATTCAAAAGCCATCTCTTGCAGCTTGAATCTGTTGGTGAATGTGGTAGGAACTGTTAAACCTCTTAACACATTAACTAGTCTTACAGGCTCTCCCAGGGCGCCTGGTAGTTCTCACTGTTACTCCTATGATTATTCATTCTAATTTAGCTGTAAGAGGAGTAATAGACACTGCTATTTTTTTTTTGATTCTGAGGAAGTCACACCGACTGCGACAAAGCCTGGAATAGTTATTGACTTTATGGCCATACATGATAATTAGTCCAACAAGGACCTGTATCTTAACAGGAACAAAACTTTTTGATCTGAAAATACGGGCTTGTTTTTAATGTTTAAGTGATGCCATAGTTAGTCTAGGAATTAAGCTTAGTTTTATGCTGGGTAGATGTACCTTAAAACAGTAGATTTGGGGCAGCAGTGTTTGCTGTGCTCCGTTGCTGGAGAAGATTTCTTTCCGTGTCCCCATTGCAGTAAATATTTTTAAGAGTTTAGCTTTCACAGCAGGGAAGCAAATAGCATTTAGCTGCTGCTGATGAGTCAGTCATCTTGTAGAAGCAACTTCTACAGCTCTTCAGAATTCAGCATGTGGTGGAAGTAGTGGTATTTTTCTATTGTTAAGCAGGGCTAAAGTTAGAAGAAGAGAATTCAGAAATACAAATAACCTACATTGGCTCAGAGTACTGGTAGTATTTCTGTTTAGCAAATGTCAGGCACGATAAAGCATCTGCTAGTTTTATACTTTGATGCTGGAGAAGTTATAAGAATCACTATTACGTTTCCTTACTGGTAGTAAGCTAGAGATACCACCAGCTTTATAGTCTTCCAGTCTTGGTTGCACTCCATTTTTCACTGCTAGCATAAACTCACCATTTTAATCCTGCAGTATTTAGTTGCCAGCATTTAAATATGCAAACCATAATTCATGGTGCGGTTAGAATTTGGCAACGGCTTGTCTTTGTTGACTTAAAGAAGACCTTATATGGAGATACTAGAACAAATATTGCTGTGCCTCAAACTGAAACTACGATTCTGCCCTGTCTTTATTGTGCCTAATGGTGTATACCAATTAGTGGTGCGTACAGGAACCTCTTAACCTCAGTGCCAGATCCTTGTCTTCTGTGCCCAGACTGAACTTGCATTTGAGAATATTTCAGGGAGACTAGAAACGCAGCTGGATTGGGAAGGGGGCCACCATGCCTTCTTAATTAAACTGGAGTCAAAAATAGGAAGGGAAAGCTGGATTTAAAAGTCTAAGTTTACATAAAAATGATGAAGTATTTGGCTTAGTGTTATCTGAAATGTAAAAGTTTGTTTTCTGAGTGCTGTGGGTAACTGCGTACTGTGATTTTTTTCTGGATTTTGAAACAAAATGAGATTCAGTGTAGGTGGTTATTAATTTTTGTAACCATTTTCAAGGAATACATATTTAATGGTTGACAAAGTATAAATCCTTTCTTGTAGCATTGAGGTTTGCTTTTATTGCACAGTCCTTTCTTAGTACACTTGTTTTAATCATCCCATTTATTGAAATGACATTTAATGGGTATTTAAATGATGCTAAATAGATACTTTAGAAAAATCAAAAGGGCATTCTGCTTAGTCTTGAACAGTGAATAACATTTTTTGTGTTGGGGAAAGAAAACTGGTCCTTCTTTCTGTGAAATAAATAGTGTGAGGCGAACACTGGCATTTCTGCAGCATTGGAGTCTTACAGCTACGATGGCATTATTTTAACATGGAGCCCTGTGATGGGAGTATGTAAGAAAAAACCAAGTGTTGGAGGAAATGACTTTAATTTTTAGTGCCTGGCACTGTCCGGTGGCGTCGCTTGGATTTTGTTTCACAAGGGGAGATAAGGCTGTTGTGGTCATCAAAAATACGATGGATTTCCAGAGGACCAGGAGTCCTAACACCTATGTGCACGCTGCTCTGCCTCAATAATCAAATTACTTTTGCCATTTCTTTTAAAACATGCCTGCTCTACCAGGCAAGTCCCCACTTAAAAGCTGGAAAAGCATACATGAATTTGTGATTTTAGTACAAAAGGCTTTATTTAAAACACATGATGTTTTAGAATTCATAATTCTGTTATGAAATAGGCTTCATATTTCAAATGCAGATAATTTTTTTTTTTCTTTTAACACAACCAGAGAGGCAGAGTATTTAAAGTGCTCTTTTTTGAAAGCAGCAACATCTGAAGGAGGGTAATTCTGGTCTTTTTATGCCCTTGCATATTTGTGAAGCTTTAAGGAGGTACTAGTCTTTCATGTTAAGTGCATATTAAAGGAATAAAGTTCGGGGTGCTTTGGCAAGAGTAAAAAAGGAATAGATAGACATTATAGTTATCATTCCCATCATAAAACAATAATAGAAGCAAAAATCATAAATTATTAAATCAAAGAGATGTAAACATGGCTTTGTATAAAATGAATTAAACCACATGCAAGTCTGGAATGTAGTCATATTCAAAACTGGCTGTGAAACTCTTTTTTAGAACATGTAAAATTCTGAAAGACTCTTGCTAAATGGAAACAGTTCTAACTGAAGTAAAGCTTTTCAATGGAAATACATTGTCTTCTTTGACGCTCTCTCTGCGGTTCCCACCCGAGACACGTACGTGCTCCACGTGTGCAACCCCAGAACCCTTTATCCAGCAAACTCTTGGAGGCTTTTCTCCTGTCCTCCCCCCGTGATGAAGCACAGAAGCCCTGTCCATGCTCTCCTCCTTATCGCTTGTGCCCACAGGAAAACTACGTAGCGCCTACAGTACAAGTGGGGGAAGCAAATACCTAGTTAAGAGTAGCTTGGTCAGTTTTACAAAGTCTAAGGGTGAGTTTTATTTGATAGCAAAACTTGGGTTGTCTAAACAGACTGTGGTTTTCTCTGACACCTGGTTGGTGTTGCTCCTGTTGAGAAGGTTCAGTAATAGCTATGTTTTTATCAGTGGGCTTCAAAACCTTTGCGAATGGCAGTGACCTGTTCTTTTTCTGCTGCTACAGAGTATTTATCCAGCTTAAGGGAGTTCATGCAGATATAAATTCTTCAAGTGTGTGCAAGTCTCTTCAAGGTATGCACAGAGCTGGCACCCAGTTGAAAACTCTGGTGGCTGAGTCTTATTGACAGTTCATTTGGGTTTCTTTTAAGGTGAAGCTTCAGAACGTATTTGTGTGCTTGTTTGGTGGTTATTAGAGAAGCTGCAGAATATCCTCTCTCTCTGAGGGGCTCCATGCAGGTGACAGATGGGAGCCTCCTCTCTGTCTTTCTCAGAAGATATACCTTGGAATTTGCTTGACGTCAGCTAAAAAAAAATAGATAAATATCTAGATTGTATTTGTGGGTATCTGAGGAATTCTTTCGGTCATCAACAGGATGGAGTTCTCCAGCGTCGGCTGCTCTGGAGGTTTGGTTGCCAATACTGGTTGGTTTCAGTGGATTCAGTGTAGCTTCTCATTTGCCCTCCCACGCAGCACTCGCAGACATCAGATCAAACCATCTTCCTTATTAATTACTTTGCTACTCAGAGAAGCTGTTACCCTCCATATAAATTCTTCTGGTCACTTTGCTCTCCTCGCAGGAAGGTCATTTGACAGTCAAATTAGAATCACGTTTTTCCAGGGAATGGGATCAAAGTGATGCTGTCAGGTTCATACTGCAGGATTCTTTTTTCCTACCAATTTTCACATAGCACCTGTTTAGGCAAACTGGTTTGTGATCTGCTTCTCGGTCTCTTTACCTTGGCTGCTCCTCTGCTTTCTTGGCACCCTTTTGTCCCCCTGAATGGATTTGAAGATTGTTTCTAGCCTTGCAGATTCTTCAGAGGCACGTCCTTGGTGGTGCTTGAGATCGGTCTGTTGGCTGATGCAGAAAACCAGGTGGGAAAATCTGTGCAAGTCTGATCCAGAGCTGAGTGAAGATGTTTTCCAGCCTCAGTAATACCATATCACTTACCAGCCAAACTACTCCCAGCCTTCGTTTTAGGCTGTTGGCCATGAAGCATATTGTCTGTTCATCACTCCCCTTAAAATCTATATTTGGCAGCTCCGTGCCTCAGCCATTTCCAAGCTGCAGATCATTGGGCGAGTTACAAACTACAGCTGGGCATGTTTACATGATTATTTTTTTTATTTTTTTTATCTCGGATGTAATGCATGAGCCGTACCGAAGGACTCTGCCAAGTTTGATGTCCATTTGAACTAGTAAACATTGCTAGCAGCGTGTCCCCTGACCACCGCCGCTGCCTGGCCAAGACCAGACCATGTACTCTTCAGCTGGCTACAAGGAGGCTTTGCTGCTTCGCCAAAATCATTTCAGCTTTTCGCAGTAAAGTCTTAAAAAATAAGTTTGTATTCAACAGAATTGGAAAATGGATTCAAGGACTTGGGCAGAGCATGCCTGCTCTTCCCTTTTGAATTAAAATGCCATTTTACGTGATTAATTTGATCAGTGTGGCATGTTCTTTTGAGGTGTCACATCTTGAGAATCGTTTAGCTGTATGAACTAAGTCTTGTTGCAGCTCCTGATTCAAATATAACCTTTAGGTATTACTTTTACCACTGTCTTTATTTTTAATTAATTATTAATTGATGACCCAGAGCAGAATATGTGACGCATGTAGCTGAATTCCTTTGGCATCATCCACACAGACTTGATGAAAGAGTTATCAAAATAGATTTTTACCCCAGTAGTGGGTGTTATTCAAGCAGCAAAGTGTATTATGTTGTATGAAGCTTAAAAAGATGAGGGAAGAGGGAAATACAGTATTTGGTGAATAGGACTGCGTAAGGCTTCTGACTTGTGTCTGTAAAGGGCACACACACAGAGTGGATTTGTGTAATTAATAATGCTTATTGCCTTGGTCCTGAGAAGTAAGTACTCTTCTCTTTTACGCCTCTGAAATTTTCCCTCTAACGATTGTATTTTTAATATTGATTTATTTCCTTGTCATTCTTTCTAGCCAATTAGCAACGCTGATTTCATCGTTCCTGTTGAAATCGATGGAACCATACATCAGGTAAGCGCTGGTTTTCCTTGTTCTAGTAGTGGAACTGTCCTCAGTGTCCCTGAGGACCTGTGTCCTCAGAGCGTTGTCTTTCTCCATTTGCTGTATTACATTCAATAGCTTGTCCTTTTGCAAAATACAAAAGCTGTGAGCTTTGGAATGTTTCATGCAGACAGGAAATCCCTATTTGTTCAGGTCTATGTCGTTTCTGACCCCTAAGTCTTGATTTTAACTTTTCTGGTTCTCCAGAATACCTCTCTCAAGATTTCAGTACTTGACTCTGTCAATTTTAAAACATATTCAAACAGGATTTAAGGATGGGTTTTCAAAAGTTGCTGGGTCCCGAAAAAACTACTTGACTACTGCGTTTTTCATTCCCTCCAGGATATAAGTTGTCTTCAGTGTCTGTTGGTAGTTCACATGGACAAAGCTTTATAAAAGTATTAAGGAGGAACAGACAATCTGTGTTTAAGTTCTGTCCTGTTTTCTTTCTGTAAGGAATTTAAAGTTCCTCCAATAGGACTTTTTATACACTCCAGCATCTTTAAAAGGTCCAGACAAAATTGCAAGGAGACTTAATTTTTATCTCTTATTCTTTAAGAACTTTGCTTAAGGCTCTCTGAAATGCTTTTTCAGTAAATGCAAAACACTCATAATTTGAAAATCAGTCCCCTTCATGTATCTTAGCTTGGTGCCTTTAATCAGTGGTCATTTCTGAAAAAAGTTAAATGAAATAAATTACAGTGCTGTAAATGTTTCTCTTCAGACAGACATTAAAGTTCTTGCTGGAGATGAGTTTTGCTGGTTAATGTGAAGTTGAGCCTTTCTGATGTATGAATCCTGCAAATCGTTGGAAAGTTCTTTTGTTGGTTGTTGTAGGTTAAAGATAATGCAGTTACTGAGTTGCAGATCTTCCCTGAATGTAATTTAATGGAGAGTTTAAATACTTAAATTTTTGAAATGTTGTCTTTTATATGGATTATTTTTACTTGGACAAATCGTTTCATATTTTGATCTTGGAACAATCAATGGAACATAAAGTCAGTTCATAGTTTTGTTTGATTCCATGTTATGAAAACCATCCGTGTGATCGTCACTCTTTAAATAATTACTAATTATGTCAGTGGACTGAAATGTGTTTTAAAGTGATAATTGTTTGACAGTTTCTACATTGTGCCTGTTTTATGTAGGAAAATTCAATATCTAGGGTACTTAAACCCATAATGTTCCCCAGAGCTGAGCGCTTAAAACACATGAATGATGTTCTGGGAGATTTATATTGTGATATCGTCTGCCCTCATTTGAGGGGGGCTTTAATTGTGTTTAGTGCTGTAATGCAGACGTTTTCTCTCCTATAACTTTCTGGAATGCTTTTGAAAGGGAATATAATCGGTTGCCTAACAATTTTGAATGGTTTAGGATCGTCATCACTTCGCTTGTCAAGATTATGTATTTACAGTTTGAAACAAAGCCCTGTTTGGGCTTTAGTGTCTTCAAAAAAGCACTTAAAAACCTGTTGCTTTTCCGTTCTCCACTGCAGACTTTGAGATTCTTCACCAAACATAATGCAGTTAGGCACGTGGAGAGAAAAAAAATAATAACAAAACAACTGGTTAAAGGGAGTAGGTTTGTCCATACCCTAAATGTGAACAGGAGGAAAATTGCTCTTGACAGAGAAGATCAAGTGAAATTGGTCTCTTGACTGTGCTTTGCTGCATAATTATGCTTCCTGCATAATTTTTAAGGAAATGCTTAATCACTTTGTATTTCAAATTCTTAATCTCTAAAATAGGTAAAATCTGAGTCAGATCTGGATGGTTGAAATGAAGTTAATTGTGAGGAATTCATAATCTTTGAAGTAAAGGTAATTTGTACAATAGGCAGAACAGGCAAAGTCTTGAGTTCCTGTGTTTGTAATACCTTTGCAGGCAAAGTAATGTACTATCATCCAGCACTCTTCTTTATTTTAAACTGTGATAATCTGAAGGGTGAAAGCAGACATTCTGGCTTAGTCTGAGTGTTAACACAGGCTGTAGAGGTTTGACAACCACTTCCTATTTCAAACCTGTAATTTTTTTATTCACTTAGAGCATAAACCAAACAGGTATCAACATATTTTTTTTTATTATCTATCAGAATTTGTCATCTGTGTAATGTCTGTCCGTTTCCTTAAGCAGTTGATATACCCAGTGATTGGGAAATGCTTCTACCTGTTCAAAATATCACAGGGTATGTGAAATATTATGGAACCACCCCATCCGTAGTACTTATCCCCACCTGCCTTACCAGTAACCCTGGTGTCCTGTCGAGCAGGAGATGGTCTGACAGAGTATTGTTGTGCTTGAACTCTGCCTGAGACAGAACCCCGAGGAAACCAAACAAGAGAACACCATTTCAGAAGTGTCCATTCAGAAAGCAATTTGAAATTACACGAGATTCTTCAGATCTCATATAGCACAAATAACAAGCTGTGGCAAACTCAGTTGCTGTTGCTTGACAGAGTTTTGAAGACTGACTTATCTAACGAGTTTTGTTTGTGGTAAATGTTGTAATTTTTTGTTGTGCAACAGAGGTATTCAAAAAAGGCTGCCTTTAGTTTGGGGAGTTTGTTGTCCTTTGTGTCATTTATAATCCAAAGGTCAGAGAGACTCTTGTTCTTCTGCAGGGAGGAAAATTCACATCATCATCTTAAAGGGTGTTTGGGTAAACTAGCTTCCCTAGGTTAAAAAAATACCTTTTCTGAACACTTCTTGTCCCTCTTCCATCTTTCTTTCTCTAGTTTAATTTACCTTGTCTTTAGAAAGGCTTTGTCATTTTTATTTCACGAGGAAATAACTCATGTGTGGAGGTTCCTCTCTTCCCTTCTGTTGTGGGGCTGGGCTGCCCGCAGAGACTGTGCCCATCTACGGGGCAGCTGAAGTGATGGGAGATGAATCCCATGCTTTGTGTTGGCAACGATGGCACAGAGACAAAAGGGCACCTCCAACACAAGCTGACACTCTTCTGGCTGCTTCTCTCCTTTCTCTCCCTGCTTCTCTGAATAAAAAGAAATCAGAGCTGGTCCCCTCCTCTACCAAATTGTAAGTGAGAAACTGAGGGAAATGTGTTGCTGCTGAGAGCACACTTTGGAGGAAGTTTATTGAGGATGAAAGTAGTGGCTGGAGGAAAGATGTTCTACCTGTTTGGTACCCTTGGTGTAACTTCTGCAAGAACACATCCTCTCTTTTGGAGCCTGCTTCCCAGTTAACGAGCGCAGAGCAATCGCAGGCCCCAGATCAGAATCATGTGTTAAATATAGCTTTAATCCCCAAGGGGTAAAGATTTTTAGGGTGTGGTGGTCCTTTGTCCTTCATCCAAATTGAATTTCATTGCCTTTGCGCCTTGTTGTCGGTGTCAGAGAGTAAAGAGGGCGGCCAGGAAGAGTTTGATTTGGCCTTACATGAAATTTCATTCTCAAATGTAATCTGTGTGTTGAGCAGAACAAGTTTTTAAGTGTTTGGACTTTTTTAAATTCAGTTACTAATTGCTTATTTTCAGTTGTTGAAAGCTTGGGAAACGTTTGACGTGTCTACTTTGAATGTTATGTACAACATGTTTTTTCTAGCGGTGGGGGGAAAATGCTGTTCGAATGATAAACTTTCTTTCTACAAAGGACTAAATTCCTTAATTCTCCAGCAGAAGGCTGTGGCCTGGTTCAAGTAATCCAGGATAGGCTGTATCCATTCTAACTGGCCTATTCTTGGTTACTTGCACTGGGAGGCAACCACGACTGTGTCAACCAGAAATGGCTGGAGAAAGGATGTTGGTTTCTGCTCGCTGTAGAGAAGATGCTCCCAGCCCACGAGACAGGAGTTTGGAGGAGCTTGAGTTGTCACAAGCATATTTCTTCATCATTATTGGAAGATTTCCTTATTGTAAAACTGGTTTTGAAGGGCAATTCTTTGCGTCCTATTTAATTGATTAAAATGGATCTGGGTTTCTCTTTTGGTTTACAAATAACCATGTCTTTTTTAGGGTAAGGCTGCTTTGAGGTATAGAAAATGTACGTGGAAATGCCAAATGTTTGAAAACAATTAAAGATAATTACCTGTGTTCTGACAATAGCAGCTGTAAGAGCAGAATCTTGTGAAAACATGCCTAGTGCCTGATTTGTGCTTTTACATTTTAAGAGTAAGGTTCGTTTTAAATAAAAAAAAAGAAGAATCTATTCCCCTAAATTCTTGCTGCGATAAGGAAAAAATCAGTGAGCGTACTATACAGAAAAACTGGAGGGTTTGTTGTTTTTTTTTCATGCCCTGAAGACAGTATATAAATCTCAGAAAAATGCCAGGAGCCAGTTAGTCTAGAGACTTAAACTGAAGACATCAGGCAAGGGAGGAAAAAGCCAAGCCACAAATAACCATGCGGCATTGAGATGCAAGTCCAGCCGCTAACAAAGTGAAGGGGGAAAAAATTCCAAATGAGGAGGAAGAGGAGAAAAGAGCTGCACTGTCAGCTGAAGAAAGCTTTTTATGTGAAGTAAACCAAAGGGATTTTGTAGCCCAGGATACCAGCGTTCTTGCAGTTGCTTCCAGGATCTAAGTAGGGCTTCTCAAATAAAAACTTCAAGGGGAATAACCATGCAGAGTATTGAGATATGTTATTCTGAAAAAAAAACTAAAAAAAAAGATGCAAAGGAGTTGGAGCTTTTTAGAGAGGGAGAGAAATAAGGGACATATTTGGCAAGACCTCATCCTAAGAGATAATATTTATTGTTAATAAGGCATTTGACGTGAGGAGCGACTCTCTTGGCCAGAGCCCAATATGGAAGATTTGAGGCCAAACAGCAAGAGAAAACTCAAGTAGAGGAGGTTGAGGGTGCTCCGTGGTGGATCAGGAGATCTAAACTGCAGAAGGAAGACAATACAACTTAAAACGCTGCGTACTTAGAGCTGATACTGACGAGTTGCAGTATTTGGAGACCTACAAATTGCCAAAAGAGCGCGTATTGCAAATACTTGCTTTTCTAAGCCCAATCCTGCCCTCAGGCCCTTGGTTGAGGAGCTCTGGGTCTGTAGCTGCCGGGTTGATTTACTGTACACTCTCTTTATGGAGGAGGTGGGTTATGTTGCAAGCAGCAAAGTTCATATCCTTGGCTTGGAGTTTGTAATTACATTCCAAGTGGAAATACTTCACCAACACAGGCATAGATAGGACAGAGAGCAAAGAGGAGGCTTCTTTCGCTGTGGCTGGAAACACTAAGTTTTAAAAGCGGGCTTAGATAGGGACGGAGAGCAAAGAGGAGGCTTCTTTTGCTGTGGCTGGAAACACTAAGTTTTAAAAGCAGAATTAATACTAAATTCCAGCATTTACTATCCCAAGAATGACTTTAAGACTCTGGGGTGTTGTTTTTGTGCCTCAAAAATAAGTGTAGGAATATAATTTAAGGCTAAAGAATTAAAAACTTCATAAGGAACTGCAGAGTTAAGGAGTAACTGCTGTCTTTCCTCTTAGAACTGGCAGGTCAGGCTCTTTCTGGGTACCCAAACACACAGGGACTGCAGCTGTCTTCCTACCTGTGTCTTTAAAAAATTTGAAGATATACTTTAGGGAAAAAAAATACTACAGCACAACTTTGTGTAGTAAGATTTAAGTGAAAAATTAATTGCATTGTTGCAGGAGAGGAAATTACTTGGCTTATGCTTAGTGAAATACAGGAAACTTTGCTGTAATTATCTGGAAGGAGAGCGGCGTTGAAGGACATCTGTTAACTGTCTTTAATTTGTAAAATGTCATATCTGCTTGATTGGTTAGGTGCTGCTGTGGTTGTTTAAAAAAATAAAAAATAAATCTGGGTTATAAATTGTTATCTGTATTAAAGTTTGACTGTATTGTTTGGATTTGAGGGGCCAGAAATAGTTTAGTTAAACTTCACAGAAATAATTTAAAGCTGATCAAGTCATCTTGCTATGAGCTATATGCTATATAAAGTGGAAAATTAATTAACATTTCTGCTTCAGTCATTAAGGTACAGCTCCATCATATATGTTTTTAATAAAACTTTGCTTTCAGGTTTAGGTTTTCAATTTCAAGTCTCTATTATGCAACTTTTTTCTTCTTTTGCTAAAGGCTTTAATTGTCACACTTCAGTTCAAGCTGGCATTTCCATATTTTTCTCCTTCAGCCTTTTTCTCTGAGTGCCTTATGTTTTTGTCTCTCTATTAATAGGAAACTAGTAAAGTACATACAATTAATCTAGTTCTCCGTATCAAAGAAAGAAATTCCTGAAATTGCATCAGTCTTGCAATTCTTCCTGAATTCAGCTCTACGCCAGACTTCTCCACTTGAAATTTCCAGTATTAAGGATTATTTGCCAAACGAAGAAGATAAAATGCTGCCAGTGATTTCTCTCAAACTTGTAATCTAACTGCAAACAAGATAGATAAATATTTCTCAAGCAGACTCTCCTCTCCAGCTTCCCAGTATATTGTGAGCTACTTGTAAGCTTTCTGAGCCGCCTTTATCTTATCTTGGTATTTTCTGTGAAGGCAAAGCACGTTCTTTGCTCTGAAAAGAGAGGCAGGGAGGCAGTAATATCTATTAATCAGCTTGTTGACAGTAGGCAGCCAAGCTGCCTGTATGGTTGTCAGTGCAAAAAGGCAAGAGAGCGTGGCTGAAACCAAGCTGCTGAAGAGGTTGGAGATGCTGAGCATTGACCTTCTTTATGGCAGGCTCACAGCAGAAGATGCTGTGGACTTTGCCACTGAATTTTGAGAGCAGCATTTGCTAGACTTTCTGCGTGCTGCTATGAAGAATTTTGGTGAAAGCTCTGTGCAGAGCCGGATGACTGATAACTCTCCCTGGTGAGATACGGTACTTGGCGCATGGAATTTAAAAAAATGAAAGAATTAGCCACAGGAAGAAAACAGTTCCCTATTGTGCAATTCTTGTCATCATCGAGGTTTCGTCAGATTTATTCCTTTTGTAAAGCTCTTCAGGACTGAAGACACCAGCACCAAAATCGTTCAGGTTGAGAGAGCTGAATCCTCGTTTCTTGAGAAGCCCTACTGTCTCTCTTTGCCTTTAATGAGGTTTTTTTTCAAGAAGCATCACTCCAGATGATGCACGGTATTTGCAATTGCATAATCAGCATGGGTCTCGGCCGCCCATGCATTCAAATTTCTCATTACTGGATGTCTACTTTTATCTTGTATACTTATGGTTTTTTTTCCTTGCAGCATTTCATTTGAACTGCTTCTGTGATAACTTTTTGTCTCTTCAAGTGCTAGAGCGTTAAGGTGGTTTTTTTCTCCTTTCCTTTTACCTTTCACACCATTTTGACCTAAATAGCCCTTGTCATTCCAGGTTTATGTATTGAAACGACCACACGTGGATGAGTTTCTTCAGAGGATGGGAGAGCTCTTTGAATGTGTACTCTTCACAGCCAGTCTAGCCAAGGTTTGTTTCTCTCTTCATCCCATTGGCCCTTACGGTGCTGATCAGTGGACTTTTGGTTGGGTTTTCTATGGATGATTATTGCCACAGTTGGTACTATCTTAATTTTTCCCCTTCTTTTCTGCTTCTTTGTCTGACAGTGTGTACTTTGTCTGCTAGTGTGTGGGTAAGTGTTTCCATGGTAACACCATCACATATGGGCTTGTCTCATAATGTAGCCTCCATGCATTGCTCATAATGCCAATATGAAAGGCTTACAAGTTACCATGGTTATAGTGAGAAATTAGAACAAATAGCGTGCGAGTAAAGCAGTATATTAAAGCTGGGCATGAAATAAAAGGCACTGTGTTTAACACTATCTACATGATCAACCGGTGATTCAGAAATTTGCTGCATATGAAAACTGGGAACACTTTTTTTTTGTTGTTCTGTCAAGGTGCAATTACAATCTGGAGGTAGAAAAATCAGATGCTATAAAGCTTGAAACGCCAGCAGGAATATTTTGTGCCCTCTGGTCTGCAGTAGCAGTAGTGCCTCGTTGGTAGTTTTGTGGTAGATGTTACAGTAGTAGACATCTTAAATTCTTCACTACTTTGGATGTATTGTCGTTGTGGTGTCGTGTTTAAAATAATTATATTGTTTATTTCTAAATAATACTCCAGCATGGTAAGCTACTCCAACCTAACATGGAGATGATGGGACAGGACCCACAGACGGGTGGTCTGATAGAGTATCCTTAGCAGAGGATTCTCCCTGCACTCTGTTTACCATGTTCTGTTTAGTCACACTGTGAAAATGGTAAATAATGGAACTATTTCATACTGCAGATAGATCTCTAGCAGTTTTCATAGTCAAGAGATGATTGATTTCAACATCAGTTCGGTTTCTGAGTTTAAAAGATAGGAAATGGTAACTCCTGTCCTGCAAAAATAAGTTATAAATGGCATTTTCAAGTACATGCCTATTTCATATTCTGGTCTATTTGGATACTTTTCCTCGGGTGGTTCATATCAATTGTGGGATTGTAAGCTGTGCCTTACTTGAAGTATCATATGTAAAATGAGAATTTCCTAGTATTGTAGATGGGTATTTTTCCTAATAACAGCTTTGTCTGATCTTTTATGGGATCTTTTATGGATCTTTTATGGCCCAATTATGCAATTTGGTAATCTGAAGATTTTTACCGACCCAGTGGCTCCGTGGGCATCGTTTGAAAAAGCTGCATCAAGCTTGGATGCCTTCATTGCAGTTTATTTTCAGAGGCACATGGACATGAATCAGCTGTGGAAATGGCTTCGTATAGATTTTCTGTTAGCGTTGGTTGGTTTTATGGTAATGTTAGGTGAGATCTCTGGATCCATCAGCTTCTAGGGTAATTAGAAGTTGACCCTAAGAATAAAACCTAATTGATAAATCACAGAAAACACTAGAGTTCACGTTAGCCTTCCATAGAAAGATAACTGTCCCACTTTTGCGTTATCTATTAATCACTTCAGGTTTCCAGGCGTATAAGTTAATTAACAAGGAGCAGGAAGAAAATGAAGAAAGGGCATTTTATCTGAAACTCTTTTCTGTCCCTCCTTTGTATAGTTCTGTGAATCTGCCCTGTTTGCACATTGCTAACTTCACCTTTCTGACTTCTGTTTTTAAGTATGCAGACCCAGTAGCCGACTTACTGGATCGCTGGGGTGTGTTCAGGGCAAGGCTCTTTAGAGAATCCTGTGTTTTCCACCGAGGAAATTATGTGAAGGATCTGAGTCGACTGGGACGTGAGCTGAGTAAAGTTATTATAGTAGATAATTCTCCTGCATCTTACATCTTCCATCCTGAAAATGCAGTAAGTATTCTTAGTACTCGAAGTAGTCAAGCGTAACTTTTATCATCCTGGTCTTTGCCCAGACTTTCTGATTCAGAAAATAGCTTTTCAGAGTGTTAACTGCATGGGTTTCTGTCTTTTCTTAGACTGCTGCAGGTAGGTTCTAGTATTTGCTGCAGGATGGTGATGGACTAGGGCAAATTGATTTTGACAGTGTGTCATAGTCATGACTGTTCGTCTGCTTTCAGTTATAGTTTTTGGTAGGAAATCCAGCAGCTTTGAGAAATACTACCTCTAAAAAGTGAAGCTGCCCTCCAGCCTAGTTTTTCTTCTTTGGAGTGGTGATTACAGAAAGGATGGTTTACTTGAACTGCTTTTGGTACTCCAGCTTTTTTCATTGTGTGAATGAAAATATTTATTAGACAAGATAATTAATGTTTTACTGGTTACAATCTGAGTTCTGTATTTGTGGCTAAGGGGAAGGGAAAAAAAAAATCAAGATCTTGCTGTGTTAGTGCTTCTCCCTTTAAGTATTTTTGTGATAACTCGGTTCCTAATCAGAAATGTTCGGTAACAAGTTCATTAAGTTTTAGGACTAAGGACAAAGGGCAGGCAGCAGTACTTCAAGGGAGATTAATTAAGAGCACTGCATGTTTTCACGGTGTTTTTGTATCTGCTGGAATGGTCTGGCGCTGGCTCCATCCATTGCTGCAATCAGGACAGATGCTCACATCTGTTTTCTAGCTGCCAGGACAGCAAGCTGGAACTCCCCTCAGATCTACTGACTTTTAAACAGCCAGGCTGTGCAATGTTTTCTTTGATGTTTTTAGGCTGCCTTCTTTGTGAACTGTTCAAATTAACCTAGGAAACTTTTATTAGGGACCCTGTTTTGCATGGTCCCGCCTCTCTGGAATACCTTTCTTTTTTTAACGTGAGCTATTTATCTCGCAGCAATCAGCTTTTAAGTTCAGATTCTGATAAATAAGTTCAGATTCATCTGAGAAACGATTGGTTGAAAACATTTTTCTGGTTGGTGCCACGCACGGGTTAAAGTTGCTATTTATAATGACCAGGAGCTGTAGCTCTAATTTATGTTCATGGTTAAAATTAAAAACCTGATCCAGATCGTCATTTGGTATCTCGGAATTCACTGCCAAGAAAATAATGAGCTGTAGATTTGGGAGATGAAATTAAGGGCCTTGTCAGAGTGGTTTAATCATGTATAGAAAAGTGCTGTTAGCTAACTGTTATTTGAGTCTCTGCAGAAAGCAGAGCTGGTAACAAGATCCAAGATAGTCTTTAAAAGACCTCAATGTACTTCCATAGTGAAGATACGTGGAGCTCCCTCCCCAAATCCAGCCCGTGTACTCAAGGAATGGTGTTACATGCATTATTTTCTGAACCCGCATGCTCAAGGTCTTATATTTTAATCAGAGAACTGTTCTGTACTCGCTGTTTAAATATTTCCTCCCCAACCTCGTGCCAGAAGGGGTTGTTGCTGCATGCCTGTGTTTAGTGACTCACGCTCATAACACTTCGGGGGTGGGGGGAAAGACTTGCCCGTAAATGAAGTGTCAGTTGAGCTTCATAACCCCTGCCTGCCTTCCAGAATATTTTAAGTATCGAGGAGGCAGAGCAAATTGAGCTGCCTAGCGGTGGGTTATAGAATCATCTGGGTTGGAAGGGACCTTCAAGATCATTTAGATCAACCCAACTCTGACAAAAAGGAAAATATCACTAAATCATGTCCCCCAGCACCACGTCAGTCCGTCTTTTGAACATCTCCAGGGATGGTGCCTCAACCCCTTCCCTGGACAGCCCATTCCAATGCTTGAAAACCCCTTCAGTGCAAACATTTTTCTTAATATCCCACCTGAACATCCCCTGCTGCAACTTGAGGCCATTTCCTCTAGTCCTGTCATCTGTGACTTGGGAGAAGAGACCAACCCCTCCATCTCTACAACCTCCTTTCCAGGTAGTTGTAGAGAGCTATAAGGTCAGCTGCATGCCAGCTGTTCTACAATCTCTACAGCCTCCTTTCCAGGTAGTTGTAAAGAACAATAAGGTCAGCTGCATGCCAGCTGTTCTACAGTTGAATTTGGAAGGTCAGCTGTTCTACAGTTGGATTTGGGGTTGATGTTGCATACTAGAAAACGTGGACTTGACTCTGCCTGAATGCTGACGACTAGCAGTTTGCCTTACTGGGACAGCAGCGTTACAGGACATCCACATAGGCAAAACTCACATGTTCTTCACATCAGGAAATCATCTTAATATTTATCGGTTGCTTTGTTTTCAGGTGCCTGTGCAGTCCTGGTTTGATGACATGACAGACACAGAGCTGCTAGATCTTATTCCTTTCTTTGAAGGACTAAGCAAAGAGGAAGAAGTTTACAGTATGCTTCATAAACTCTGCAACAGGTAGCCCTTAACTTTGACTGACTTCTGCTCCTAGATTGCAGTTGCTAGAGGCTGTCTCCATCTTTTCCAGCTCTTTCAAATGTAAGCTTTGGGGAGGTCACCCCTGTCAGAAGTGCTACTCTTGATCTTCCTGTTACATTGGACACGAAGGACAATCATGAGTGATGCTATTAAGCCTTCAGAAGCCTGACTCCTAAGGTCATGTGTTCAGACTACTTTTTTTAAAGGAAAAAAAAAAAAAAAAAAAGAAGCTATTTTAAATGGGACTCTTTTAATGAATTTCATAAATGGACATCTTTTACTGGATCAGCTTTTCTTAAAACATGCCAAAAAAGAAGCTTGTATTTCAGCAGTTGAATTTCTCTCCCTTTCTTCCCCTCCCACTATGCAGACAATTTTACCCCCCTGCTTAGAGCAGTTGACCTGACTCTGAATTTTTTCTTACAGAATGAAGTGCCTTTTTGAATGTTATTTTAAGATAAAAATTCATTTTTGTATAAGACGTATTTCCAGACATCTTTTAGTCTTGTATTGTCTAAATGCTTTAAAAGGAAAAAGGAAAAATTTTATAGAGCACTGTAATATATAACAAAGGAAAAAGTTGAAACAAAGATGCTGGGTTCCTGTCTCCACAGTGACATTAAGATGTATTACATTTTGTCATGCTCAGAAGGTTTTAAGCGTTTGTGGGAGGGATGATTTGGGTTAATTACATGGTTGTTTCACTGATCTGATTTTGGGCACAGTTTTGAACATATCTGCAGTTGTTTGAGTATTAGGGAATGATGGCGTTGAGAAAACAAGGTGGCTGATAGACCTAAAGCACCTTTTCTTCTAGACAGATTAAGTTCTATTGTCTCTGCTTACGCACAACTGCCATGCCTCTCTTTTTTTGGAAAACCATTATCTTGGGAGAATGTGGAGGAGATCTATTTATTAGTTTAAGATTCTTTTCTTAAAAAAAAAAAAAAACAAACCCATCTGGGTAAGCTGGATCTGCATTGAGCTGGTTGGAGTACTTTTTTCTTTTAATTGCTGCTACTGTATACTCACCAAATGGAGTTGACCATCGGCTGTTATACTGTTTTTGCCACTGTGCCTGTGCTATGAAATATTTTCTGTAAGCTGCAAACTTGGGCAATAAATAAAATGCAGGCTTCATAACCCACCCCTATGTATTAATCCTGCGGTATCTGATACACCAGAAAACTCAGTTAAAGGTGACCTGCAAAGGAAAAATTATATTTTTTTTTTTTTAATTGGGATGAGGCTCTCTCCTTTCTTTGGTATATTAAAATGCAAAAAGTATTTTTCCCACCTCTCTTGATTTGTATTTCTTCCTCCTCAAGGTGTAAGGCACAGATGGGGAGCTTTATTGAGTCTTGCTGGAAGGGCAGGAGTTACTAGCCTAGACTAAAAGTGGTCCTCTGGCTTGGGAGTTGAGTAAGTCTCCTCTCTGAATCTGAGAACCTCCTTAGCATCTTCTGTAGTGTCATTGGTGCCCTTTTGAAATAACAACTTTTAAGTGTTTTAAGCCTTTGAAGAACGAGGCACACCTATTTATTTATTTTTCCTTTCCAGTGTCACCTTTTAATTATTTTCCGCACCAGAAATCTACAAAAGTAACAATTCCAGCTGTGTTTGGCTGTCATCAGAGAAAACTAAATGGAGTAGTTGGTGCTTCTAATGAGCCTAGTGCTAAATTCTGAATGGTAGACCCCCTTTGCCTTCTCTTATTTCACTTGACAAGTCTTGATGACTTAGAAAAACAAAAAAAAATAGTAATTTTTTTGGCTATGGACTGGGATTGTCATCCTTGTCTTAAAGCATGGGTGAAGCAGCTTAACAAATCCATTCATAGACGGGCAGGCCAGGCCTCCGCTAGGCCGTGAGTAGGTTGTTGTGGGTGCAGTATAAAACAGATTTAATTTTATCAAAAAGATTTCTTGGCACCCCCCGCCGTGGCAGTGCAGCTCTGTCCCGTGGCGAGGGACGGCAGGGGCAGCCCCCTCCCCTCTCCTCAGCCTCTTAGGGCATCTCCGTTCTGTTTTCTTACCAGTTGGCATTACCCTTAGTACTGTAGAGTTCTGTGCCACAACAAAAGACTAAACTGTCAGATTTTAAAAGGAAAAAAAAAAAACAACAAAAAAAAACCAAACAACCAACTTTCATTGTTGATTTAAAAAAAAAAAAATGAGAAAAAAGGACGTATGGATTCTGGTTAGTCCATTAACGTTTACTTTCAGTTTGAGATTGTTTAATTGTGTGTTTGACTTCAGAGTAACGAAACTGTAAAGCTGCCAAAAAAGTTGTTCTCTGAGCAGTATTTTCAACTGCGTGTGTCGCCTCCGGGGCTTCGGACGCAGTTTGCAGGGAAGTATTCAGGTTGTAGTTAGTTGTGCAGGTAGGAACGGCTGAGAGGAAATTCAAAGACTTTCTCGCTAGCGTTAGACCAAACAATCTTCCAATTAGACAATAAACAACCCCACCGAGACGTTGCCATGTAACGGTTGTGACCTGGTGTACGTGAGACAAACCATGTCATGAGTTTGCATTTCTGAAAGCAGCGATTTCATGAACCAGTTGCCTTAAGTCTGTGAATGAATGTTGATTATTAAAGTGTCTTGTATTGTTTTAAAATCCACATAGAATGGACAACTGAACTTCTGCACCAGCTTCTGGAAGAATGGTTCTGATGGTGGTCTGTACAACCAGACACTCGCTCTGTATTGTTTATTTTGGGCTGTTGAAATCCACAGATTTCAAAAAAAACCACCAACTTATTTTAACTTAGTACAGCATCAAAATGACACTTGTGACAATACAAAGGCGAAAAACTGAACAGCAGTTTTGATCTCTGCTATTATATTAAGAGCATTTTCTATAACTTCTCATTAATTTTTTTTTTTAACTCATTCCCATCGAAATAAAACTCCAGAGTGCTCTGAGGTCAGGTTTGCACTTCCCTGGGTATTCAAATTTGGCCAAAGGGATCAAACTGTCCTCGTCGTTTATTTTGACTCTTGTCTGTACTTGAAATTTCAAGCGTTAAGTTTGTGTGAAAATACATACACTATATATTCAGAGTTTCTAGATTTTAACAAAGCAATATAGTTCCGTAAAGTCAGATGAGGAGCGGAATGTTTGTAAAATTTGCAATACGGGTATTTGATTGTATTTTAAATACAAGATTTTAAAAATGAAAATAGGAAAAAAAAATACTTGTTTCCTGAATTTCTTGCATATTTTGAAGCACGGTTTCTGCATGGGCTGTTCCAAACCCTGGGTTTCAATTCTATTTCTGGATATTATAGAAATATTAAAAGGTCTTTTCCGGTTGGTCGTTCTGTTCTGCTAAAGAAACGCTGCCTGGCCTGAAGTTCGTTGTCCTTTTTATGTCGGGTTCAAAAAAGGTTTTTTGCCTGTATAGGTATTTTTAAATTAAGCTGTAAGGCAGAATGCCTTAGATTCTTGAAATTCCACGGAAGTGTTCCCATTAAATCGCCATTTGTAAACCAGGGCTGTGCGCGGAATCCTTGGTCACCACCAGGAAGCCTGGGCAGGTTTGGGACGGAAGGTTACGGTATTGCTGGGTTCATTTAGGTAGCTTTGGAAGAATAACTTGTCTATTTGATTTGCCTTTTTTAATCTCCTTTTAAACAGCAACGTTACACACGGAAGGAGCTCAACACCTGAAGAGGTTTGGTTATCGGTGTGTGCGGTCACTTCAGCACAGCGTGATCTTGTTTAGACTGGTTGGGGACAATAAATATATCTAAGTGACACCAGTGTGTAGTGATGTTGCAGCTTTGGAAATTTCAGTGTAAATTAAAAAAAAAAAAGAAAAATCTGTAGCTATATAATTTACAAAGACATAATCCTATGTTTTACAGATTCTTTTTAAACTAATAAAACACAGTACCGCACAGCCCTATTTGTAAAACAAAAACAAGTTTGTGCCTCTGATTTCCAAGGTGCTGTGATGTTTTGCCTTCGTGGGGCGAGGAGGGGCCGGTGAGACTTGCGTGGGGCAATTGCTTAAAAAAAAAAATAATCTCTGGGCTAACTATGCAAAACCAGCTGTCAGCTTTCTGTTTCACATTATATTGTAAAAATCCAGCTGACTATTTCTTTTTTTTTTTCTTTCTTGTTAAAAATCTATTGGGAACTTCTTAACAGAGGAGTAAGCAATGGAAACGTTTCTTTTTCTTTCTTTTTTTTTTTTCTTTCTAATAATGGAGCTGTTTACACTTTAATGCAATGAACAATCCAGCGATACTTGAGAAACACTACAGATACCATATGAGTGTTTTCAGGAGAGAGGAGTGGTTGTCAATCAGGTATTGAATGGTTTCTTTACTGTCACAAATAAAAAATTAACAATATGGTTACTTGTGCATGTAATACTTCTCTGGGAAACAAAAAAAAAAAATAATAACAATTTCTGCACTTCTCCTTCAGTAACAGTCACTGCCCTACTTTGACAGGGACTTTATTCCTGCTGGTGCACATCCGTGTTAGAGAGTAAAATCGCCCATCTCTCTTCCATCCTCTTTTGAAGTCCTCTTTTGAGGTCCAGGGCTCCTCATTGATGCCCTGGCACCTGGTTGTGCAGACAGAGCTGCTGAACTGCTGCTGAACCCTGCGGCGTAAATCGGTGGCAACTCTGGCAGATGTTCCAGCTGTTTGGATCTCTTGGATGAGATCACACCATAATTTGTTCAAAGTCTCAAAGCTGTGTGACTTCTTTTTGAAGGGCTTTACTTCAGCTACTCGAATAGCTGTTCTTAACATCACTGCCGTAATCCAAATGAATATCTGAATTAAACGCTTTATTTGGTTGGAAAGTCTATTTTGGGACTTTTTCTCTGACACAGTAAGACTTAGGCAGAGCCTTCCTTTCTAGGAAAAGGCACATATTATTAGTGCTTTATGAGCAGAAAACCTCAGGCCTGTTAGAATAAGCAGCTGGCTCAAGATAGCACATTAGTTGCAATTAAAAATATTTGTTAGTTATTCCTGTGATCGGTTGAAATGACCTAAACTGCCTTTACTTTGTACTGGTGGGTTGGGTTATCTGATTATATTTTTTTAAGGGTTTCTGGTGGTTTTAGGTTGTTTTTTTTGTTTTGTTTTGTTTTTAGTTTTACCAATCTCCTTAGCTGCTACTTAGGATAAAGATGCCTTTCTTTCACTCAGTAAAACAAATACGTCAAAATTCATAAAACAGCTCATTTATAGTGGTGAGAAAGATACTGTTCTGTTGTAGCTGATTGAAAGCAAGTGTTGGCAAAATCAAATCCACCATAGTCTATAAATGTACCTCTATGCATACGCCTTCCTATATTATTTCCTCCCCCCTCCTTTTTCTTGTGTTCTGACTCAGAAGGAAAGCCAACAGCTTTAAAATTCCCTGCAAGATGGACCAGGGCTCTTCCAGGTGGGAAGAGCGGTCATCCTGGCAAGCAACCTCCAGCAGTTGTCCTGGCAAAGCCACCTTCCCCCATCCAGACTTCCTACCAACCCAGCCCTGCTGGCAGGAGACCAGGCCAAGTTCTCCTGGACCTCCTCTTGTTGGTTCTGCTGGAAAAAAATAAATGATCTTTGGGTAATAGATTGGTTTGGGCAGGTTGGCAAACTCAAACTTGAAAAGCTTCCAGGCGGGTTTTGTTTTAAAGCCTTCTCAAGTGATGTTTAAAGGGAGCTGTGCTGAGGAGCAGGTTGTCCTGTAATTGCCCGGTGCCACGTTAATCAGCATTTCTGAAGCACAGGACATACAGGAACATCTTGGACTTTAATAGAGATGGATTGGATTCAGTAAAGTGGGTCTGCATCTGCGCTCACACACCTTCCCACACAGCAGTTTGAAAAGGTTAGATCTGGTCATCGCTTAAATGGGCAGCAAAGGGAGTTTTTTTGAGGTGATGTTTCAGCTTCGCTGTATCCCCCGGACCTCGGTGGACCCTCTGCTGCGTCGTCCCTCCCACCGCTCTCCTCCGTGCGACTGGCATCGTTCCATTTTGCAGCCACCTTTTAATTGAGTGATGTAGATGCATTTGATGGTGATGTAGATTGCAGGAAAATGCTGGATGAAGAAAGGAAACGCAGCTGGTCCCCGTCAGCCATCGTCACGGGCAGGACTCCAGCCAGGAGAAGGCTGTTCCTACGGACAGAGGAGTCACCGTTGAGCCAGAAACCTGTCACCCCCTCTGAGATCCCATGTTCTTCTGGAGAAGGAGGGCCGATGGTTGTGTTGGTGCAGACGGGATGTCCACCACCTCTCCAGTTCCCAGCATTTCAACGAGTGTTGCGCTTGAAGAGTCTGAGGGTTGTTGGGAGGAGTTACTGGCTTGACAATGGGTTGTTCTCTTTATCAGATTTTAATGAGCTTTTGTGATTAAAACCAAATTTCTTTACAGTGTAACTTCGTGATTATTATTTTTTTTTTTCATGCTTTGATTCCGTTTGACAATAAACTATCCGTGTTATTTTTTTCATCCTCTCCATGTCTGATAATGCATGTAGTTGAGGGCTGACCCCAGAAATCCCCCTCTGCCCTCCACATTCCATTCTCCTTGGGGGGAATATCGGGGAGGGGGGTGGGAGGGAAGCAAAGACTTGGATAGAATGAGGGCAGAAACTTCTCGTTTCATTCCTGTCCCAACTCTTTAGACTTGATGGGCTTTAATAAAGATTAAAGCTTTGAGTGCTGAGCATCGAGGGCTTCTTCCTCCAGCAGCCTGTTTGGCAGGCAGGTCCAGTTCCTGTTCTTTTTTTTTTTGTTAACCTGCTGAGATCTGAATTAAACCATCTTGCTTCTTCCAAAGCCTGGAGATGAGAAAGAAGCAAGATCCTGGATTCTGGGGTGGGAGGGGAATAAGGTTCCAGGAGAAAAGAGCTGATGGGGCCTCAGGGGGGTTTCTCTACAGCTGTGTTTGCATTATGGGCAGCATCCCTTGTTCTGCGTTGAAGGGCACCACGTGAAGTAGAAGGTTGGTTCCTCACCTGCCTGCCCTTGGGTTCCACGGGTCAGGGGTGGCCCAAGTGCAGATCAGGAGCTGCATCACCCCCTTTTCTTCCAGGCTACAGGGGCATTTGGATGTGTAGCACTTGGCAGTGTCTCTTGTGAACACATCCATCGGTGGTGACATCAAGCAGGAGACCTGATACTGGGTCTTGGGTGTACCAGTGACCAGTCTGCGGTCAAGGAGCATTTATACCTAAAGTGAACTGGGGAAGCTGCCTTTCACCTGAGTTGGATTGGTTCAAGATGACCACGTGAAGGTGCTTTTCACCTGGCACATGTCCCCAGCTTGGGTCTCCTGACAGTTGTGTGTAAGTACCCTGCTGAATGAGTCTGGTGGAAATGAGGGATGTGCGAGTGGATCATCCCACAGGAACATGGAAGTCTGACGTATTTTCATGTGTGTTTTTTACAGGAAAATCATTTTGTAAATAGTTTTAGTTTTGGGGGTTTTTTCCCAGATCTTTACCTAATGACCTGGGTACTATATGCCGTTCTGTAAGAGGTTGAGACCCATAAATATGTGGACAATATATGCTTATTTTTTTGGCACCCTGACTTTTTGGCCATAATACCTGGTAACTTGGGCCTTTTTGTCGAGGGGAAGATTTTTGGCAAGACCTGAGCCCATTTCTAGCTTGTTGGGGCCATGTGCTGGGTAGTAGCTCACTGGTCCTGGTCTCTAATGGGCTGAATAGATCTCAAAATAATAACTGGAAGATTGCTAACAACTATTTGGGATGATGATGGTTGCAGCTGGAAAACGGGTGGGCTGTTGCATCCTGGAGAGGAGGATGAGGAGGCAGAGATACGGGAGCTGGGGGAGGTCCAGGGTGACTTTGTGGCACTGGACTGGGGTGGGCTGAGCTGCAGCATGGTCTGGGGGTGGGTGGACTTGGCTTTTATGCGTCTGTGATCAAAGTCTTTGGGAAAACAAAGAGGTTTTCAAAGGCTTGGGCCGTGCAGGGCTGGGTCACACCACGAGATGGTGCAGCTGTGCAGCGTTGGCTTTTAAAGGCGCCGTAAAGGAAATTTGAAAGACCTTATCTCAAGTGAAAACATCACCACAGCTTTGGTAGGTGAATCTCCTGCCGAGGTTGCACCCCACAGGTCCACGGATAACTTCTTCCTTTGGGTAAAAACCTCTCCTAGTGTTTCAGAGGCAATTTGATTTCAGTCTTCATCTGCCCGAGGAATGCTGAACTTCCTTTGCAAAAGGAACTGGTGTCTCCACAACTGAACACAGGACAGGTATGTAATTATCAATGTTAATTTTAGTCACTGGGTTGTGTTTTTTTTTCTTCCATGAAGAAGATGTGATCAGAGCATGATAAATAAAGAGGGAAGTCACCATTTCTCAAATAGTGGAATTCAAAACAATGTTGCACCTTCCCTAGTGCAGTAAACCTTTTTCCTCTCAAAGCTTTGCTGCTAACCTTTGTCTTTCTTTCCAAAGCAACGTGATTTTAAGCTGTTTGGGGTTTTCCTGAAGTACGTCGCTAGGACTGTGGACAAACATGATGTCTTCAGGATGAGGGAGGAAACAAGAAGAAAGAAATGTGTGTGGTGCCAAGCTGGCAGGTGTGTACCAAGGCGTCGCTCCCCGAGCATCTTCCGCCTCCCCACCGGCACCGGTGCAGATGCCCATGGTGTGACCAAGACCTGAGCCAGCACGGGGACAGGGTGGGACAGCAGCCAGGCAAGGGGATGGCTCCAGGCCAAGCCAGGAAGGCAGCATCTGCAGGGGAATGGACAACACTTGCAGGGCTGTGTCTCCCCGTTGGTGTATCGTCTGGTTTCACCTGCCCAACATCCGTGTTTGCTGCAAGAAGGTGGGTTTGTAGCCTGGAAACCCCCCTTGCAGCCCATCTTCCTGGCTTTCTGCTCCCTTTGCTTTTTCAGGTGCGTGCTCCTTCCCACCTGGAAGAACCTGGAGCTCCTGCCTTCCTCCCTGGAGAAGAGAAGGCTCGGGTTGGACCTCATCATAGTGTTGCAGTACTTAAAAGGTGGCTACAAAGAGGATGGATGCTGTCTCTTCATAAGGAACCATGGAGAAGACAAGGGACAATGGGTACACGTTGGACCAGGAGGGATTTTATCTTGATGTAGGAAAGACATATTTTACAGTGTGAACAACCAATCACTGCAACAGCCTCCCCAGGGACATGGTGGAGTTGCCATCCCTGGAGGTTTTCAAGATGAGGATGCTGGATAACCTCATCTAGGCTTCCCTTCCCATGAAAAGTTGGACCAGATGATTTTTTGAGGTCCCCTCCCAACCTGAGCTGTTCCATGATTTTATGATTCCCATGTGTCATCTTCCACCTCCTGTCTGGCTCTCCCCAGGAACAGGGTGCCCATCTCTCCTGGTGAAGGAGGAGGGCTCTGCAGTTCCGGCAGCCGATGAGGATTCAGCCGATGGGGGTATCACCCCAGCTCTGCTACAAACCCTCCAGCTTTCCTTGGACATGCTGCTCGCTTCTGGCTTGGTTGTTCCCCCCTTCTTTTAGAAGAACGAAGAGATTTCCCTGAAGGTTGGTTGTTTTACTTCTCCAAGTGCAAACACTGGATTGGAAGTTCACACCAAACCCTTTGTATCCCGCCCCTTGTTAATCCTGGGGAGCAAAGCTGCTCTTCTTCTTCTTCACAATACTTCATTTCGCGTGTATCGTTTGATTTAGAGAAAATGACGTTACTGGACAGGAAGATGAGACAACGTGGGGCCAAGAGATGCTGATGGGTGTCTCCAGATGTGTATGGGAGAAGCAAACCCTATCTGGCTTCACCAGGGACCGTGACACACCAGGGTGAATCGCTTGTGTTTAACGTGAAGGTTCATTCATCCCTGTACAGCTGCTCGCATATTTTGATGAGGTGTGTTTGTTGACGTCAGCTGCCCTTGCAAAGAGCAGAAAAGGTCATTCTTGTGGATTTCCATAAGCACTGCAGGTTTTCCTGCCTTCCCGTGGTGAGGGAGAGGCTGCCTTGAAAAGTTAAATCCCAGGCTGGGATCCATGCCTGGGCCAAATTCCTGGCTTTTCTAGGTGACAGCTTTGCCATCACAGGCAGCCTCCAGCAGCACGAGGCCCTGGGGGTGCTGGAGGTAAAGGGGATGCTCCTGCAGGTGACACCTCATCTCTGTCAGCAAAGCAACGATGTTCTCTGTGCACCAAAAACCAGATTATCTGTGAATAAGCTCACGAGATGCAGAATGAAGGTGCAACTTCCTTAATGTAACCCAGCCAATATAGAGAATATAAATTAAAAGGAGAGAAATTCCCTGCAAGGCATTTCCCAACCTTTGCAGTGAATGCCATACGCCAGGAAAAAGGTCAGGCTCCAGGGAATGACTTGATGTTACCTGTGGCTCTGATTGCTCCAAGATCCTGTTTCTCCTTGAATTGTTTCAGTTGCTTGGATGCTGTTTGAGGTACAGGCACTTCTTACCTCCACTCCAATGGAAGGGAAGGAAATTATCTGAATTCCTGTTGTCTGTGGGGTAAAAAAAAATTCACAAATAATGTGTTTTCTTATATCTAAATTCCTGGGGTAAAAAAAAATTCACAAATAATGTGTTTTCTTATATCTTCTGTAAAGGCTGCAGCCTCATCTCATCTCATTCTGTATCACTCTGGCCCTCCTGAAAATCCACGCTTTGGGAGCTGGGGGAGAAATGCTTTTCATCAGCCTGTGGTGAGTCAGCTACAGGCAGCCAAAGGGAACCGGTTTTTCTGGCTGTTTTAGATTTTCTAAATTTCATTTTTTCAGAAAAATCAAGTTTTTCTTTTAACTGCTTCATAACGGGGTTGTCAGCTCTGATGCTTTCTTGGTATGGTTTTAAAATACTGAATTTTATGTGCTCTCCAACAGGCTGGATTGCGCAGTCACCAGGTTTGTGTGCTCTCACCCATTTTTAGGGATCTCACCACCAAAACGGGTACCAGCTCCATCCTGGAGACAGTCAGAAGTGTTGAAGCAGAGTGACTAATTAGTCATAATAGCAGGTGCCCTTTCCTAATATCTTTTTCAGCTTTAGAGCAGATATCCCCTGAGAACTATTGCTTGATATTAGTGAAGCAGAAATCAGATCATTATGAACTTCCATAATTAAAGAGAATGGCAGCTCATCCTCCAGCGAGAGGAGCACTTTGATAAATGTATAGAAGTGCTCCAGCAAATGAAGCGGATCTGGATCTGATGAGACTTAACCCAGAGGCAAGTGAAACACCAGTTAGCTGCCGAGGTGCTGGGATGAGAAATCAAAGTGGTTTATAGGTCTCTCTGCCTTCAGAGTAGAAGAAAGCAGTCACCATTTCGTGTTCCTCAGTAGCCTTGTAAGAAACATGGTGGCAGAAGGGGGAATGCTCCATTGAGGGGACATGTACCCATTTCACAGGTGGGAAATGGCTGGGGGAGGAAGTACAACTCCAACCCTTCTCCATCTCCCCAGGAGAACATCACTCCAATTAGAGCTGGGTGAAAGTGCTCTGCGTTGCTTTCTTAAATGCCAATCTTTTAGCAAAACAAACCACAAAGTTGTCAATTGCTATGAACTTTCTGCTCACCTCTCCTTTTTTATGGCCGGCTGTAGAGCAATGAAAAAATGTCAAATTTTTTTTAATAGCATTTCCAAAGTTCAAACCAGTTCAGTGATTATTATTGCCCATTTTTTCCTTAAATGAGCAGCAGCTACGGCCTAATTAATTTTATCTTCTAACAGCCTGATCTGGGGGCTGTTATAAATAAGCTACACTACTGTAATGAAAGAAACACAGATATGGGAAAACAAGTGCTACAGTCCTGGTGAGCCCTGCTTGCCCTCTAAACATCCAAATTTAACTTGCAGCTAGACTAAACCACCATCCAAGGAGAAGAAGTGGAGAGAGATGCCGATTTCTAAATGTTCCCAATCTAAGCCTATGAATCATGTGAAGGCACAGCCCTGTTTTCCTAAACATCTGCTCAGAATTTATCCTGATGCTCTATTTAAACACGCACAGGGGCACGGTAGGGGAGGAGAATGGCTTGATCAGGCCAAGGTAGGTTGGGAGGGTGGGAAGCAGAAGCTCTCAGGTGCCGGAGCTGCCTTCGGATCTACAGCAGAGGCAGCAACTTCAAAACGTTTCAACAAAACACTAGCTGTCTGAGTTGGAAAACATGCAAAATCAGGAAGAAATAACATCAGATTGGAAAAACAGCCATGGGAGAAGTCTCCCTCACCACAGGTCAGCCCACGTCATTGGGTGGCGATGGCCAACAAGTCATACCCTCTCAAGGTCGGCGTTTTCCCTGCTGTTATTGGCTCTAGGCGATGTTTGTCTCCAGTAGTTGCCTGCCCAGAGGTAAGTAACGTGGCTCTGTTCATCCTTCAGCTCCCCCAGCCTGATCCGAAGCGCATTGCTTAGAGGAAATTTGGGAAAAAATTGCTTTAGTCATGCCCAAAGCCCCACGGAAAGAACTAAACCCTCCTGTCTCAAAGTCAGCTACTTAAGCTTGGTGGGCTTTGTGGGGCTTTCCAAAGATCATTTCCTAATGTGGTGTCCCCCAGGGAGAACCCTTTCCCACATGGTTTTGATTACTGTCTTGAGTGAATCGAATTGTCATGCTAGAAGATAAAAGAGAGGCACTATTTTAAACACCACTGTTATTTTACGGAAGCTCCATGAAAAATTACATTGTTGTCAGTGGGACTGTGGATACTAACCCAGAGAAGCTGTGGATGCCCCATCCCTGGAGGTGTTCAAGGCCAGGCTGGATGGGGCTTTGAGCAACCTGGTCTGGTGGGAGGTGTCCCTGCCCATGGCAGGGAGCTTGGAACTCGATTATTTAAGGTCCCTTCCAACCCAAACTGTTCTATGATTCTATGATAAAGTCACACCCAACTGATGGTCTCCCAGCCAAACCAGGGATGCAGTGTAGGTGGTGGGCCTCTGAAGCCACGGAGAAGCAATCTGCAGTTCAAACACTGTGAGGAGCAGAGGTGAGTTTTCCCGGTGATAATTAAAATTAGAGATGCGAGCAGGGAGATCTCCCTGTGTGACAAATCCAAGCAGATCGAATATATGAGCAGAGACCAGACTGCATCGCAGGGAGAGCCTTGCTGCAGGAAGAGAGCAGGGAGATGCGGTGGATGGCAAGGTCTGGATCACTTGTGCCGTGCTTCAGAAGAAAAAACAACCACAAGTTTAAAAAAACAAGCCATTGCCAGAATTAGGGAAAAAAAAAAAAAAAGTCTCATTCGAGGAATATATTCAAAAAGGAGAGTTATGTAAAATGTGGGAAATAATTGCTGCTGCTCTACTGGATGCCAGAGAGACTCTGATGGGAGCTGTGGTCAGTGCCAGTGTGCTCTGAGGCAGAAGCTGTAGATAGAGTGGCCTGGCAGAGCCACAGAAGGGAGAGTATGGAAAGCGTGGCCCATAGGAAAACCACACACAGAGAAGAGGTTCTTCTACAAGAGAGAGAGGAGGTTGTTGTCAGGATAAATGCCTGCTTTTCAGCAGGATGTCAGATTTGCATTACGTCTAGAAGACAGCTTAATTTTCAACAACAAAAAAGGTTTTAGCAAAGTATTTGGACTACCATACAGTTATGTCCTAGCGTGATGCAGTTGGACAAGACAATCATTGTAGGTCCTTTTCAACTGAAAACTCCTCTCCTCTCCTCTCCTCTCCTCTCCTCTCCTCTCCTCCCTTCCCTTCTCATTCTCCTCTCCCACCCAGCAGGATACCTGGAGGAGCTGTGAACTCCCTTTAGTGGAGGTCTTGAACAACAAATTTGGCCACGTAGAAGTCTGCAGACTCCAAGCGTGGCCGGGCATGAGCTGTGTGGCCTCTTCAGGATCCTTCACACTCCGTGTTTGCCTTGTGTAAGTGGGGACACCCCTCATCTGGACAAAGACAAACAGAGCGAGCACCCTGCCACCATCACCACGCTGCAGGTGATGCTTTTTATCTTGACCACCCCACAGCCTCTGGGACCACAAGGCACTGTGCATTTCTGTAGGTACATACACATCTGCAGCTGGGATTGAACACATCTGGACTCATCTTGAAAAGCAAGTGCTGTGAAAGTTCTCAGTGGCTGGGCAGGACGCTTATCTGCTGCTACTTTGCTTCCAGGGAGTGTGAAGTACAAAGCACCCCGGTGAAGCAGCATTAGAGACATCTTTGGGAAGCATAATCTGTTTGGGAGAGGAGAATGGGGATGGAAGGAAATAGCTTCAAGCCTGCATCATCGGAGATTTTGGAGTTTGGCTGAAGTGGCTGAGAGCTGGGGTGTGGGTTTTTATTGAATAATCATCGCTTTCTGGGTAAAGTGGAAAATGTTCCTGTGAAATCTCTAAATTGCCAGTTGTTCATGTAAAAAAAGCAACTCTGGACCATGCGCTTCCCACGTGCAAAGTGCAGTCCCATTAAAGTGGCAGGTCTTTGCTCCCCAGGCAGGTGATGGGAGCAGCACGTTGCTGGGTGCTAACTGCTCTCCTTCACTCCCACCACCCGAAACTTGGAAACCAGTCTGTCCTGTTCAAATCCCCTCCTGGTTCCTGGCCTTCAGTTCGTTAGAGATGGGCTTTTCCCTTGTGGGACTGGAAAATGATTCATCCACCAGCCCAGGAATGCAACCCTGGAGGCGTCGTTTGCAGTCCTCTCCCAAAAATGTTCTTCTGGAGCTGGATTTCTGTGTGGAAGGAATGTGGTCTGGAAAAGTCCTCCCCAGTAAATCTTTGAGCAAAGAGGCTTCAAGTCCCAGCTTCATCCAGATCCTTGCTTGGGAGAGAAAACATCCTAAAACCAAAGGTGGGTGCAGTGGATCCATCCCCAGGGCCAGGACTCTCTTCCTGCTCGGGGTGCGAGTGCCGTGCTGAGGACCTCCTGCAGCTGGTGAGCTTCAGTACCACCCTCCTCCTCCTACCTGTTGGCAAGGGGAGCAATGTTTCTGACTCTGGAGAGACAAATCCCCTGCAAACATGGGCAGAAAGCCCTCGTGTGAGTGCACATCAATGCCTGATGACCCTTCCATCTCGTTACAGTCTGTCCCGGAGCAGCTTTGGTACGAAGTGGAATTGCTCGTTGCATTGTTCAGATGCCTACGGGTAGAACTGGTGTCCATTCATGCTGTTGGATAATATGTTTAATCCAAATAAGCCAAGCCCTGGGCGTAGTACTTTGACTTCTGGTGCTTTCCCTTCATGCTAAAAAAATGCTAAGGTAATACTGCCCTTTGCAGGACGGACTCTTTATTCAAGTGCTGCTATTCAGAAAAGCCAGGAATCAGGAAGGAGACACACTAAACTGGCCAAATTCTGTTGGGGAACAGCACAAGGATGCCTCAAGCATGACCTCTCGCTTGTCTTAGAAAGAGTCCTGTCCTACCCAGAAATAATGCGGGTTTCTTGTTTGATGTTCAAACACGGTAACCAGAATTGCCCAGGAAAAGGCTCTGGGCTCTTGTGAGCTCCTCACCGGTGTCATTGCTCCGACCCGTTGACAGCGGGTGGTGGTGGTGTTCACAGCAAAGGCTGTTGGAAGGAGTTGGGTGTATCAGCCTCAGGGCAAGGTTTTACCTGAAATGAGAGGGTTTCGGGGAGCACCACCATTTCTCACCAGTTTCTCATGCAGAGCTTGATGACAGCTGGGGGACACCATTGTTTGTTGGCACCCAAGCTGGTGGCTGGCTTTTTAGGTCTAAATGCAACATGGCAGTGGATAGTACAGGGGATACAAGTGACCTGGGTTTCAAGTCTGGCTTTGACTTTCAGAAGATCATTTCTGGTAAGGCAACCTAACTGTCTAGACTGTGATGTTGCCTAAAAAGTGGTTGCATGAATTCTTCAGTCATTGAAACCTCTGTATTAACAGAAAACAAGTTGTTTCCCTCAACTAGCCCTTCATCTTCCCATCTCAGAGAAGCTCTATGGGTCCTAGTTAACCCAGTTCAATCCAGCCCACCCTACATGCGACCTCCTGCGTGGGATCCTTGGGCTGGTCTACAAGAAGTAGGTGGAGATGACACACAGAAGGCCCTAGGCCACAGGAGGAAGTGTGTACAGCACCCAGCAAAGTGCCTGATCTTCCTTCACCAGCTGACCCAAGGTGATGATGAGTATCGGTGCCCTTCTGCTTTCGGCAGCGGGTCTCATGGGTGGGGGGAATGGCCCGAGTGCACACCTTCAGGCTCAGATGGTGCTCTGCGCCCTTCAGGGACCATGAAAAACAGGGAGGGGCAACGTTCAGCAGGGTGGGAATTTCTCAGCCTTGAAGGCGATTGATTTTTCTTGCTCCTTCCTGGTTGGCACAGGCAGGGCTGCATTCCTGTGAACAATAGCTCGCTGCCAGGCCAGCCCCAGCCCCAGCTACCTGCTGTACCCCGAGTCCTGTAGCACCACCTTGGCTCTGCCTGCAGGTCCCCAAGCTCAGCAGTTTGCTTGATTCATCCTCACACCTCTTCTTCACCTGCTAGGATGTGAAATCCATTAGCTCTGTTTAGCAGGTGTGAACAGCAGGAGTCAGCAAACTCATCTTAGCTGCCAGGCAGCCTGTCCTGGGGAAATGTTTACTCTCTTTCAGGGAAAGACTTGGGGAACAAACCCCAGAGTCCCTGAATAAAATCTGGATGCTCTCCTAGGACACAGTTCCCATCTACCCCTCTACTCTGCGCTCATGAGACCCCACCTGGAGCACCGTGTCCAGCTCTGGAGTCCTCAACATAGGAAGGACATGGACCTCTTGGAATGGGTCCAGAGAAGGGCCACGAAGATGCTCAGAGGGACGGAACACCTCCCTATGAAGACAGACTGAGAGAGCTGGGGCTGTTCAGCCTGGAGAAGAGAAGGCTCCAGGGAGACCTTATAGCAGCCTTCCAATATCTGCAGGGAGCTACAGGAGAGCTGGAGAGGCACTCTTTGTCAGGAAGTGCAGTGACAGGACAAGGGGGAATGGTTTTAAATTGGAAGAGGGGAGATTTAGATTAGATACTAGAAAGAAATTCTTTACTGTGAGGGTGGTAAAGCACTGGCACAGGTTGCCCAGAGAAGCTGTGGATGCCCCATCCCTGGAAGTGTTTAAGGCCAGGCTGGATGGGGCTTTGAGCAACCTGGTCTGGTGGGAGGTGTCCCTGCCCAGGGCAGGGGGGTTGGAACTCGATGATCTTTAAGGTCCCTTCCAACTCTAACCACAGTATGATTCTGTGATCTGACGTACATGGACGTCCCCCACGCTCTCCACGCCTGGGCACCACAGCCTGGAAGCTGCTGTGAGATATACATGGACATCCCCCACGCTCTCCACACCTGGGCACCACAGCCTGGAAGCTGCTGTGACAGGAATGGCTGGTGTGGGGTGGCAGCAGGACAGGGCTTCAGGACTTCATCCCCCACCCCAGCCCTCAGCAGAGAGACTTTGTGTAGTCACACGTGCTGCCGGGTCACTGAAATGAGACGGGTTAAAAATTAAGTTCACAGGGGAGGATGGAGTTATTCTGTGGGCACTCAGGTATGATCACCAGCGTGAGCAATCAGATTTCCCACAGTTGCTGGTCTGCCTGAATGCTAAAAATAAATAAGCTTTGTCACTGCAGCCAGCGTGTCCTGCAACTGCACCCTTCAGCATCCAGTGACCCTAACTCCCATTAAAACCATTAGGACCAGTTGGTTTCACCGGTTGCTAAAGGAGAGAAACCTGGGTCACTTCTCCTGCAGGGTGGGGGTGAGCTGTTGGGGACCTGAGTTGACTTTCTGGTTCTTGTGCAGACATCCCATGTAATCTTGGCCAAAACAGCATAAATAACCTCCCTTTGCTTGAGCTCCTGGGTGAAAACAAGACATTAATCCCTCGTTTCTCTTTGCTCGCAGTGTGACTCCCATGAAAGGACAGTCCCAAGGAGCCTGGACCTCAGGAGGTGTCACCACCATGGCATGAGTGAGTTACTCCTCCACCGCCCAGGGGCTGCAGTGGGATGATCTTTGCCAGGTTAACTAGTGCTGGGGTGGCTGAGCCTCCCTCCCCTGCCCGCGCAGCCCGTGCTGTGAAATGGCTCCTTTCTGCTGGATTCAGCTGACGCTGGAAATCGCAGAGGCTCTGCTTGATGACCCTGACCGAAGCGTGCTGGAATTTGCTGGGCTTCATAAGGTTTTCATTAGGGCTGAGAGAAAGAGAGAGAGAGAGAGCGAGCCCCTGAGGTTTTTGTGAAACTCCTAAACTATCTGCACAGCAATTTGCAAAACCACCCCGTTTGTGGGGATGTTTTTTACTGATCCTCTCTGCTTTTTGTCTTCCTCTCCTCATCGTCTTCCTCTCTGAGGTAGATGTGCTGCTCTACCTGGGGGAAACATCTGCTCCATACCATGGCTGAGGACTGAGGACAGGGTGACAACAGGATGCTCAGGAGGAGGTTGGTCTTTGTTACCAACTTGCCGGGCTGGTGATGGGGTAATCTGGGTTTGTTTTTGTCTTTGTTACCCATTTCTTGCAGGGATACTGGTTGGGAAACCTTATCCAGATCCATCCCTGCTCCCTCCCTGGTATCACCCCTGTAACAGCAACCGATAATCCCTGCTTCCATCTTAAGGTGGACATGAAACAAGTAAACATTTCAGTTCAAGGCTCCCACGATGCCTGACCCAGGGATTAAGCCTGTAAGTCATCTCCATGTGCTCTGCAAAGGGCTGAATCAGGATTTAAGATCTCTAGAAGAAAATTGTAATTTAATAACAGTAATCAGGAGCTGATAGTCTGGATCCCCAGCTCAGATGGTTTGGGCTTATGTAAAAATGAGAAAAACACCCAGGAACTGGAACACAATAGTTTCGTTCCTCTGCACGTCATTCCCCTGTCGTTAGACTCGGTGAAATCCACCACATCATTGCCATAAAGCTCACCCCATTAGACTCTCCACCTCTTTACCTGCAGGGCCAAGTCCTGCTGAGTCTTCATTGCCACCAGGCGTTTCCCTAAAGCTTTTCTGGCATTTCAGAAAAGCAGGCTAATTTTCTGAAGTAGTAGCAAATCTAAGCTTTTGTAGCACAAACCTTATTCATCCTAGCAGACAGTCAGCCAATAACCTGAACAACCTCAGGTGCCTGACCTCTCCATCAGCACTGGGAGTAGGGTTTGATGACGACCTGGGGCTCCTAATCATAGAATCATAGAATTGCCCAGGCCGGAAGGGACCTTCAGGGTCATCTAGTCCGACCTCCCCGCAGTCAGCAGGGACACCCCCAACTAGACCAGGTTGCCCAGGGCCTCGTCGAGCCTCACCTTGAATATCTCCAGGGATGGGGCCTCAACCACCTCCTTGGGCAACCTGTTCCAGTTGATGGGCTGTTGGTCTGGGGGACTCGGGTCCTTCTGGAAGCCTCCCCAGATAAAACAACGGTCTGAATACATCCGGATCTGAACAGGGGCCCCTCTGCTGCATTCCTCCCCTGGCTGGAAGGCAGCCAGGGCTGCTGTTTGCCCGTGCCACGTCACGGTCCCACCTCGGCCATCCTGTTTTCTCAGCACACCTGCTAACCCTTGGCGGCGTGGCGCGGGAGCAAAGGGAGAGGGATGCGGAGGATCCCACGCCCACAGTGCACACAGGCAGGGCCAGCCACCCCCGGAGATTGCCACCTCCCCAGGTCACCCCACGCCGGGGCCGGTTGCAGATTAACCTCCAAAAGGTGACGGTAGGTAGATCTTTTGCTCCAAGGCAGGAGTCCTTCACCAGCGAGATGGCTGGAAGAAATGCCCTCCCTGAGGATTTGCCTCCACATTTCCCCCCTGCCCCAAGATGTAATTTTGGAAAAGAAAATAAACTGCAGTATAGCACTCTGTGAAGCCATCGATAGCAGACAGATCTCATGCAGAAAGACCAAGGGAGGCCTGGCATGGTACAGCCATTTCCATCAGTGTTGTTATATCCCGTTGTTACAGACAGTGCCGGTATTTCTCCTTGCTAGCAGACACTTACAGTCATGTCTAATGATGAGACATAGACATTTTAGGACATCAAAGACAGGTTCAAGACTGACCAGAAGCCCTGTCAGACCTGCTGTGATACTGCAAGGTGTCATCTCTGACTCCTCTCTCCTTTTCTTTTGGGGCAGGGTAGGGGGGTGAGTAGTACTTTTTCCCCTAAGTCTGAGGAAACGTGAGCTTCATACTCCCGGTTCAGCCCAGCATAGCTACCTTAAAATGGGTCTTGCACTAAGATTGCCAAGCAGTTAATTGGAGCGACAGGTACAGGTTTCTTCTGCCTCAGTGCTGTGAGCCCTGTACCAGAGAAACTGCTCCTGTCCTAACCTGCTGCGAGCTGTTGGCTCCGGGAAAACAAATTGCATCTCTAGAGCTCTCACTGAAGCTATTCCTGCCCCAGATCAGCATTTACCCTTGTGCTGTCCTTGGCTTGCCAAGGCCACTCCTTTCCTCTGAAGAAGAAGATTTGGCCTGTTCTGCCCCTGCAGGATCTGCTGTTTGCCCGGCTTCATGCATGGCGTTGCCCAAGAGGTCTCTGGAAGGGCTCGTTTGCAGGATTGAGGTGCCTGTGGGTGCTGAGAGCCACTGGCCGATGCGAGCCACGGACCAGAGAAGGATGCATTGACTCCCTGCAGCTCAGGATGAACCGTGTCTACATCGGTGCAGCACAGCGCTCCTCACCCCAGTGCCCGGGCACATTCCCCTGTCCCAAATCATTTCCATTTGCTGCGTTAACCATTAACCAGCACACTGTTACCTGTCAGAGGCAGCTCTGTGCTGCCCGGTCAGCTGGTGCTCGCAGAGCACTGCCCTGGGAAAGCATTCCTCCATGAATCCCCAACTTCCACTGGTCTGAGCCCGCCAGGGCCAAAGAGCAAAGCTGTGTTCACTTCCCCGTGTTGAAACTCCCCTTGCAGGCAGCTGGGACAAATCCTGAAGCTGGTGCCCCTTGGCTACCAGTCATCCCTGTCATCCCCTGGTTAGACGCTGTGGCTGGCTGAGATGTACCTCTCGGGGTGCTCTTTTGCTTCAGCAAGTTATAACTCCCAACAAGTGAGGTCCCTGTACATATTATGGCCAATATACACGCAGACGTATTGTTTTCTTACCTCTTTCCCCCATACCCAGGAGCACAGCAGATGAGGTACCAGTGAGTTACAGCACAATCCTCCTCTATCAGATCTGTGGAGGACCTATGTAGATTTCCATTCAGATATGATGATTTTGTAGAGCCTGAGCGAGGTTGCCTGAGGAATGTGCAGTAAAATGTCATGTGCTTTGGTTGCAGGTCAAGGAAAACTCTCCTGAAACATTCTCAGAAACGCATGCAATGCTTTGGCTGCGACAAGCCAGAACATTTAACCTCACATAAATAGTGATGGGTCTTTGCAGTGGGGTCTTGAGCAGCTTGTGGGGTTTTTTTGCCTCCTTCCCTTGCATTTCCAAAGCGTGAGGCCCCTGCTCTGTTATCTCATCTGCAGGGTTTGGCCCTTCCCCGGGGTTTTTTTGCCTCCTTCCCTTGCTTTTCCAAAGCATGAGGCCCCTGCTCTGTTATCTCATCTGCAGGGTTTGGCCCTTCCCTCTTCCTCCCGGAGCTCTGTACCCGAAAGCAGGGTGGAAATACCTTTGCAACGTGTCATTTTGCAAATACATCCTTGGCAGAGCCTGTTTCCCCATGCACAATGTTAACCTTGTCCACAAGCTTGTGGGACGGTCAAGGCTGAGGCAGATGTGGGCCATTACACTACCAAACTTTGGCAGAGTCTTCCTCCCAGGAGCTTTTGATTTACCCCAGCATCAACATTTGACAATGTCTTCAGTGTCTTAGGCTTGCATTAGGACACTGAAAACAGCCTCATCTGCCATCTGTACACGTGAAAAAAACCCTTTAAACCACAAGGTCCTTGAGCTCTGGGAATTCTGAGTCAAGGCTTAGGACCAGAATGTGAGAGCATCAGGTCGTGCACGTGGGAAAAATAGCTGGAACAGGAACATCTCAGGTCATGTTTCAGTTATGAGTCAGGCTATTCTTTTTTCCACCAGTAGTCAGTTAAACTGCTTGGAAATAACGTCTTCTGCTCTATAACCCCTTGGCATGACCAGAATTAGCAGGAAGGAAAAGTGCCTACAGCTCAGCACTAAATGAGCCTGTGTTTTATGACAAACATTTTCTTTTCCCTCTGTACTGACTTACATCTGCTTTACATCTATTTCTACACATTCAGGCTCCTTAAAAGCTCCCCAGGATTATTCATTACTTTCTCACTGTGGTGATGGAAAGGAGTGGGGACAGGCAGCTCAAAGATCACCCGTGCACCAGCCTGATGTGCATTACCAAAGTTGTGGGCATAGGAATGACATACTCTATCCCAGAGCTCAAATTCATGGATCCACAGCCATGGAAATGGGTTGGTTTACATCAGCATATATCAGCACTGAAAAGGACCCAGACACACAGCAGGTATTAATTAAACCCTTGATGCTGGGGTTAACGACTTCATGTGGCAAAAGGGGAAGTAGAGCATGATGGAGTTTGGTACTGATCCTCTGAGGTCTCCAGGTGTCCTCACTCCAGCTTCTAACGCTTCCCACCAGAGCTGCTGGGGTATGACCCTCTCTGCTGGGCCAGCACTGGGCTTGGGGTTGGCTTCAAAGATCAAAGCAGGACCTGCCACAGGTCCTCATCTCCTGTGGGCTGAATGAAGACACACAACATGGTTTGTCTGCTTCCTGCAACAGGTGAAGACACTCAGCATGATGAAGTGAAAAGAATGAAAAATGAAAGGTGAAGGCTGTTATGGGTTTTGTGAGCTGTAACCTGCTGACATTGAGGAACAACTTGCTTGCTAGGGGTCAGTTTTGCATCTTCAACCATGAAACTAAGATCTCTGAAGTGTTCCTCAAATATGGGCACACCCAGGCAGAACGAGAAGGTTCAACCCAAGCCCTGATTTGCAGGTATCTGTGATTAGTGGTATACTGATCTGTAGCTGACGTCACAGGTATTTTGGGTGCTCTTCCCATTAGATGTCCCTTGGGGTCAATGGACTAGATCTGTGGAAACTGTGTTGGTTTAAACCTATTCCGATACCTGGCTTAACTGATAAGCTGGTCCATATCTGTACTCAGTTTGTGTGGGTTAATTTAAAGCATTAAGGAAATGGTAAGAGAAGTTTGATGTGTAGAAAGGGAAGGATCTGGAAGGTTCCCAGTCCAGAGAGGTCTCTATCGTTGGAGATATTAAAACCCCACTGGACGCAGTCCTGCGTCCCCCAAAAGCAGAGCCACCCGGTGACAACAGGGTAAGACGTGGTACCTCCACCTTTCTCCACTGAGGGTCATTCCCTCCACCGGCAGCACCACACAGATGCCAGGCAGGAGCAGTTGGGACTGAGAGGAGATGGTTTGTCTTCAGGACACCCACAGCCAGTAGCATCGGGGCAGCTGCATATTACAGCCACCCTTTGCATATACTTTTTTCTTAACGAAAGTATTCACAGACACAGCTTTCTGCTGCAGAAGGTGGCTACGGCTGATGCTGCCAGCTTCGCCGGGGTTTTCTGGTTTATCATTACTGATCTCCTGGGAGAGCAGCCCAGTTGCATGCCCCAGTGCTCTGTTACGTCCCCGTTTCGGCCAGTAATCCTGAGGGCAACCCTCACCCCCGCTCCCCATCGCCCTGGGCTGCACGGGGAGAGCCAGCTCAGAGTCCCAGGGAGCGTGGGACCAGGCTGTGTGCCCCAAGCACCTCTCTGCTCAGACCAAAATTTGGAGTCTGGGACTGGAGCTGGGACTCTTGGCCCCCAACATCATCGTGGCACCTTGCAGCACCTCGCTGAGCAGAGATAGAGAAAAGGCTGGTGTGTCGGGGGGGAATGAAACCACCCTCCTCTGCCCTTTTAAATCTGGACAAAACAGGTTTCTAATTAAAGCAGCACTTAATCATTATCGCTGGGTGAATGCAGGGCTTGGTGGGTATTTGATGCAAACAGTGAGTTGGTTGAAACTCTCTCACACCGGCTCCTTCTTTGTCCCTCGTGAGCCTGGGAATGGGTGTGATCTCCGGGTAGGAGTGTCTCTGCGGTTAAGTAGAGGATTGAATTACTGAACACTGCTGTTCCCGGGGCCGACAAGGTAGCAGAACAGCAAACAAAAGTGCCTTGAAACCAGCTCACCAAAGAGAGGAGAAAGTGCCAGGTTCTTCTCGGGCAGAGAAGGGAGACCTGTGAGGACACCCTGCGCTTTCCAGCAAGGTAAGCAACTCCCCTGCACCCCGTTTAGTTTTATTTCTAAAGGTCAGAACTCTTTGATTACTTTTGTTCTGTGGGATAGCAAGAAACAAGCAAAAAAAAATTAAAATAGAGTTTACATGTCTTTTTTTTAAAAAAAAAAATAGGAGAAAGTGCCAGGTTCTTCTCGGGCAGAGAAGGGAGACCTGTGAGGACACCCTGCGCTTTCCAGCAAGGTAAGCAACTCCCCTGCACCCCGTTTAGTTTTATTTCTAAAGGCCAGAACTCTTTGATTACTTTTGTTCTGTGGGATAGCAAGAAACAAGCAAAAAAAAATTAAAATAGAGTTTACATGTCTTTTTTTTAAAAAAAAAAATCACTCACTTTGTGTAAGCCAGAATGTCTTTACTGAAATCAGTGAGCCCCTCCTGATTAACACCGTTTGGGTGTTATTAACCCTTCCTGGTTAACACACTTTGGGAGCTAACTATCTCAGCTCCCTGAGAAGCCGGCCGGGCTGAGATTCAGCTCTGAGGACACATGCTTTTCGTTCAGCTCTGCAGAGACTGGCTTTGATTTCACGCAACGAGCAATTAACACTAGTTTGGTTCAGCCTGGCTTGTTTTATGCTTTGCTGCTGTGGGGATTTGCTCAAAGCTCGCCTTTCCAACGCCATTAGGGGTCCAGGCAGTGACAAGAAGTCCTTGTAAGTTCTCATTGATAGGTCTGGTTGTCACCTAATCGATGGACCTGCTAGTGGCTGAAGCGCTGGGCTGTGTTGCTCCATAAGCACACAGTGTATTCTCGTCCCCTTTGTTTGAGATGCAAATTGCACTGATATAAAAATTGAGTTGTAATGGAGTTGAGCCGCGGGCTTACTTGCCAGTATTTTTCTTAGGCGTGCCTTTTAACAGCATAAATATTTAACACAAAGGAGAACCGATATGAATTAGCGTCCGGGGGAGGTTCACGCTTACTCAAGGCTGCCCCAGCACAGATGTAAACAAATGTTAGAGCAGCTGAAGCAAACTGGCCCCACAGGAGCAGCCCTCGGAGGGTGAATCATCCAGGTGCTCTTTACACACGGCTGCTAAATAGGCAGATTAGAGGCTGCGAAAGAGAGATTAGACAATTAGAGCATCGGCCTTCCTTTTCGGTGGGGTTTCACCATTCCCTGCTGCACGGGCTGAGATGGCCAGGATGGGCTTCAGCCAACATAGTGCAGATCAGGAAAGCCCTGACCATCTTCCCTTGCCTTCCCCCTCGCAGAGCTAGGTGACCTTCCCCTCCTCCTCCTCCTCCTTGCATGAACAGGCTGCCCTTTTCCTCCTCCAGCTCCTTTCCCACCGGCGGACACGTAGGTCTCACGATATTGTATCCTAGGCAGGACTTTAAAATCATAGAATTATCTAGGTTGGAAGGGACCCTTCAGATCATCGAGTCCAGCCATCATGACTTTGTGGCAACAGTTGCCAAGGTCTCCCAGCCAGGAGCAAAGGTTTCATGCCATGGCCGCAAGTGGTGTCACCCTGGTCTCCTACCTTCCCCGTATCTTGGGGCTGTGGTTAGGCTGAGACAATAAATCCCTGTTCTTGCATGGCGAAGGATGCTGAAGATCCTCATGGTGTCTTTTTCTGATCTTTTCCGTGGAGCTGCGCAAGTTTTTCTGGACTTTAAGCATGGAGGTTGTTACCTTTCCTGTTCTGGACCCCCCAGGGAGGTGTGGGACACGTGACATGGAGGAGATGTACCATGGACTCTGTGACTTCAGGCTAAATCTGTCCACCCATGCTGTCGTCATTTGTCCCCAGCTGAGGAGGAGACTGGCTCAGACATCTGCCCCATGCTTGGAAGATGCCGGGGCTATGCTTTGTGCTGGGCACATCCTGTTCAATCAAAAGCCTTCCATCAATTTTAATAGAGCTAAATACATGGTAGCCCACTTGGAAACAGAGCCTCAAAATGTCCTGTGAGGGGAAGTCTGGGACACAGTGAAAGCCTCTGTGATACCTTTGTGCTACCTGTCCCAGCTCCATTTTAACCACCCCTGGGGAATGGAGGTGCCACCACCACCACCCCCTTCTCAAGGTCCATTCTTGTCACAGGGAATGGGTTTTTTTGCAGCCTTCTGAAATTTGTTCTGGGACTGACACGAATCCATGGGTTGGGCTCTCCGTGTATGAAATGTCCAACTGCACAAGGAAGGACTCCAATGTGGACACACCACACCCAAAATATCTCTCCTCCAGCTCTTTGTTTACTCACATTCTGCAGCTTCTGTTGGCCCCTCAGAGAAACAGATCGTACAGTCACAAGGAGATACATGTTCCTACAACTCATTAATACCTCTCTTCTCTCGCTCTCCTTTTCCACATAATACAACCCTGGAAATGGGCCTAACTATGATTTATCCTGGATGTTTATACATTTCCACCCATTCTGGGTGTAAAAGGAATGCAGGAAGGGGTGAATATTGTCGCTAAGTCTTTGGCATCCTTCAGTCCAAAAAACTCTCAGAGATGTAATGTTAATTTCCAACATCAGATCATGTGCGTTTGCTTCAGTTGCCTTGATTTCCAGGGACCTTTGCTTGAAAAAGAAACCCTGCCATTTGCTGTCCATCTTTATCTGAGCCCATTCATGCTTATCTGAGGCAGTGCTGGTCAGACCAACACTGGAACTTGTTATTACCTTATATCCACGTCAAAGACAGGAGACATTAGGGGATGCTAAATTGCATGGTTGAGCTCCATCCTGGGCAGTTCCTGTGGAATGAGCTATTCAGAGCCACCGACCTCTCCCACCTAAAAATGTCCCGTTGCCATGCCCTGGGATGAAAGAATAGGTTTCTGGATGGCCCTTTATTTAAAACTATTCTTACAAAAATAGCTGATACAGGGTAAGAAACAGGCAGTGCTGGAAATTATATTCTTTTTTGGGTGATAGAGACCATGCAGATACCTTTGGGAGGGTGTTAGAGCCTAAATTATTGCACTTTGTTGCTTTCTATGAAATAGCTGTCTGGGTCTGAGCAAATCCCACCCATCCCAGTCTTTCAGACGCCTGAATCCTTTCCCTGCGCTCAGACAAAACCCCCATTGGCAGCTCCTGGTGCAAAAGGTGGTCCCGGATGAATGACTCTTTCTAAAGCTGTTTGCAGGATTTGTGGGGATGTTTTATTCATTTGGCTTCGTGCAGCTGACACGCTCCTCTCTCCAAGCTGGCCTTCGTTTCTGCCAAAAGGGGACCATGCGCTCTTCTCGCGTTTGTGTGCTGTGGTCCTGCATGGGCTGGGTTTTGGGTTTGATGCCAAGCGAGTGCCAGACGCACGTCCTTGGGGGCTGGGGCTTTGCTCTTTGCTGTGCTGTGTCAGGGGAGATGTGCTCAGGAGCCCCAGAGCTGGGCAGGACAGGGTTTGGCTCATAAAATCATGATGTGCCAACACCATCCATCACACAGCACATGATACCACAGGGGCAAAGCTACACCTCTTTGTTGCCCCATGTCCCTCTCCCCCTCATTCCCAGTAATCCACCCCATCTCCATTTACCCCGTTGTCTCCCTGGACCTTGAGAATAACCACCGAAAGCCATTTCAGGAAAGAGACAAAACCATGGGGTCTCTTGAGGGTGAGATGGTTCTCCTCAAGGAGCACCTATCACCTAAAGTGAGGAGACACAGGCAGAGACTGAGTGGCACCCACAAAGTCACAGGAGGACCATCCTCACAGCCCACCCTGAGTTGGAAGGGCTGGGTGAAGCAGTGATTAACACACCATGTATGTGGTGGTGAATGCAAGCCTAGAGGATAACATGAGTATGGGTGACTGCTACCCAAAAGGCATATATTACTGTTGTTCCACTCAGAGAAGGTCCTGTGAAGGTCTGGCTCTGTTTCAAAGACCTTAAAACTCATATAAAGCAACTCATATCTTGGCTCAGCACCCTGTCTCGGTGGAAGCTGGGTTGGGTTGGTTGGTACCTACTTGTTTTGACACCCATGCTGAGGTCCAGGTTATTTCATTTGAAATCCCAAACATAAAGTCCTGAGTTTCTCTTCCCAAGTTTGATGCGATGAAGGTCTGAATTGGAGCAAAACTGGAAGGGTCCCTTGCTTTTGATAGTCAATATGAATCTCCACGCTTTTCAATTGGAAGCCAATGTTGTGGGATCTGGTTCTCCAGCTGATCTGGGTGGACCCAGACCAACACTACTGCTCCACCACTATCAAACGAAGTTGAATTAGTAAGGGCTTATTCAACTGCACTGGTGAAAGAGTGGACCAGGGAAAATGTGCTCTTTATGTTGTACACACATGTGTGTGCATATATATGCATGCGCACATTCTTACAAAAATATAAAGCTGTTATATGCAGTAGCAAAAATCATAATTCTTAGACTTGTTTTTTGAGAAGGATGGGTCAGGTGGGCACTGGTGCTCGAGTTTAACTGCAGTTTGTTTGTGGTACTTGCCTCGGTTCACGCTGACAGATCTGGCAAGCAGGGTCTTGGGGCTGTGTAGATGAGGCTGAGCTCCCATGCTCTGAGAGAGGTGAAGAAGAGCATGGCAAGCTGTGCTCTCCAACTGGGGGGCTGTCCCATATGCCAAGGGGACAGTAAGTCCTTCCTGACTGAGAGTCACCAGATCTGCCCTAGACCCAACATCAGGTTGAGGGGAACCACCCAGGGAGAGTCCTCCTTGGACTTAAGCACCAAAAATGAAGACACCTGAGTGAGGGTGGTTGAATCCCAGCCTCTAACCCCCTCTCCTAGCCTTCCTCCAGGCTCTTTTAACCCTGCATAGGAAGCAATGCGCATTCCTCAGTTTCAGCTGGGAAAATGCCTTCTTTTGAAGGTCTCTTCTCAATTTCCAGCTGTCACACCCTTCCAGTAAACTTTTGAAGTATAGGTGCTGCCCAGGGCTTGGGAAGCTCTTGTACCCGTGACCAAACACACACGCTCTCCTCCCTGGTGCCTCAGCTCTGGTTCTATTTACCTGCAGTCATCGGGTTAAACAGTGCTCCATTAAAATGCTGATGTGGGAGAGGATCGTAACTTTTTTCCTGGAGGTGATGAGTAATTACAAGTTAGTTTCTGGGAATGTATCTAACCTGAACCGCTTCACTGGAAACCAGGAAGAGGAATTAAAATGGCTCCAGCTTTGTTTTCCTGCATCTCCCACCCTCCCTGTGGCACGCAGCCCTGCCTTGGGACTCAGTGCTGGTCCTGGGCCAGCAATCCCTCCCTTTCACCAGGGCAGAAAGAGCTGAAAGAAAGGAGAGATTTGTTCGTAATGAATTGGCAAACGAGATGCTGGCCTTTCCCTTGGGAGGGCTCCGTACCGTTACTGACTCAACAACCTCTCGATGAGGAGCCGGGGGTGGAATGGATACCCCTGAAGTAGGTGTCTGCCAAGCTGCATTTTATTATTTGGAAAATAATGCACCTGGCACCCTACCAGGGGCTGTGCTGCTGCTGCAAGGAGCTCACACACAGAAGGCTTTTAGCAGCTTCTTGTGACACTGGTGGGTTTTTTTTCTCATGGAGCCTGAGAGAGAGGTGGGTTTGCGCCGAAAGAGTTTGCTGTCGGTCACGGGGACTGATCTCAGGGGGAAGTTAGCGCAGCTCAGACTCTTCTGCTGCTTCTGAAAGCTTTGAATCTAATAGGGCTGCCCTCCCCCTGTGGAGATGCTACCTGCCTGGGAGAGCCTGCTTTTAGCAGCTTCTTGTGATGCTGGTGGTTTTTTTTTCTCATGGAGCCTGAGAGAGAGGTGGGTTTGCGCCGAAAGAGTTTGCTGTCGGTCACGGGGACTGATCTCAGGGGGAAGTTAGCGCAGCTCAGACTCTTCTGCTGCTTCTGAAAGCTTTGAATCTAATAGGGCTGCCCTCCCCCTGTGGAGATGCTACCTGCCTGGGAGAGCCTGCTGCTTTCAAAGGCATCCTGGGGAAGGAGGACTTCCCAGGAAAGCAGTCAGTGGAGAGCTGCGTGGGTGCTCTGACCTTCTCTGTAGGACACCGAGGCAAGGACTGCCAGCCTCCACGTTCAGCCAATTTGCTCTTCCTTCCCCAGTGCCAGTCACTGCTGAGAACTGGGCTCTGCATCCAGCCTGATGAATGTGGAAACAGGCTGCGTGGCTCAGGAGTTGTGGCTGGTGTTAAGGCGTCCCGATTTAATTGTCAGTACATTGTTCTTAGGCTGCTGAGAACTTTGCTGGGACAATACAGCTCTACTGTTCCCAGGAAAAAAATAGTCGGTTGTTAAAAGTTTAGAGGGAGGATTCAGAAATAGCAGCAGTTTGGGAAAAATCTGCTCCTACAAATCAGTTTCCCAAGACCATCTGCTTGAAGAGCAGGCTGCTGGAAAGCTACCAGCAGTGAGACAAATAGGGAGGACAAAGGAGGTCATAAAGAGAGGTGTAGAGTGACGAGCAAGATCTTCTGGATGGAGCGAGGTGTTGAGCTAGAATTTATGGCAGGTGGAAATGAGGTGGCTGCAGGGACTAGTCTAAATCAGAGGAGATAAATCATGAGTTGCCTGTCCTTCTATATCAAATATCCTCTGAGGAATTTGAAGAGACAGATGAGATTCAGAATGGGGGCTTCTGCAACCGGGAAGGTAGTTATTTCCCAGTAACCCAGTATTTCCTTGTGCCTCCTTCCTTTTAAGCAAGGAGCACTGGTAGGTTTGGAGAATTAATGCAAAGCCCTTCTGCATGTGGCTCACAAGGGGCTGAAAGGTAAAGGCTCACAGCACCCGTGGGTTTCTTGGAAAGACTGTGTGGAAGCTACTAAGTCAGTCAGAGACACCAGAAACGGACAGAGGGTGAAGGCACAGGTTACAGGAGGACACACTAAGTTGAAGGTCTGCTTCTTGATAATGCCTGGAACAGTGGTAAATTTGCAAGGTTCAAGACATACAGCAACGGGATCCTGGGGAGACTGGTCAGCTTTTGTCAGGCAGAGAAAATTGGTTATTGTTCATGCAGAACCTGAGTAATTACTTGACTAGGTGGAGCCAGGTTTGTGCGTCCTTTGAATTTACTGAACTGGGAATTCAAAGCTCTCCTGGGGTATAGAGCACTTCCAGTCTGAGAGGCCATCAAGACCATAAAATCATCTCAGTGATTCTCTTCCTCGCCCCTCACCTTTACGTCTTCACTCACATTAATGCTGAACGGACTTCAGCATCCCAACCCTTGCCCCGTGGAAAAAGAACAGAAATGACCAGCTGCCTGTGATGGCAGGGAGCTGTTTGGACGACACATGACCTGATGATCCCTGGTACCCATTTGTGGAGAAAGGGAAAACCTGCCCATCTGAACCCAGTGAAGTCCCTTCTTAGCTCCAGAGCCGCTGACCCCAAGAAAGTGAGCAAGAAAGAAGATTCTTCACAATCTTAGTTCATCTTGTCCACTGCCCCATCTCAAATTTTGATCCATCTCTACTTAAGAGAAGACTAAAAAAGCCCTTCAACCCCTTTCCTCATCCACCCAGGTGATTTGGTAGCACAAATAGGGGATCTTTTCTGACTTGTGGAGATGGCTGGTCGAAGCTCTGAGGCGTGAGGATTGATCCATGCTATTGCCTTAATGCCAAGCTGATAGGAAGGCACAGCTTGCCGAAAACTCAGCACCTGAGCTGGGGCTCACGGTCACGGACCCCCGAGGAACTGGGCCCAGGGAGCACACCCTGGCCATTTAGCCGCCTCATTTCAAAGACATTAAGTAAAGGCGAGCCTGCCAGATTCCCTAATAAGCTGTTCCAATATTTAATTGCCCACCGTGATCAGAAATAGCATCTTATTTCAGGGCCTGTTTTACGTAATTTTAGCTGCCAGGCAACAGCTCTTTCCAAGAAGGCTGAAGAGCTCTCTGTGGTCAGCCAGGCACGTCTGTGCAGAGCCCTCTCCTTGGTGTGCTGGCCACACCGAGCTCCTGAACCTGGACCTCATGGGACATAGAAGAGGAGGAGATAAGCTGAGCTCTACTTCTACCTCTTTTGCCACCCCCCAAGGCACATACTGCATTCCCTGCCTCATCACTGTGTCCCAGCACATCTGACACGGTTAATGCAATTCAGCTTCTCTGATTGCAGCCCTTCTCGCAGTCGTGCAAGAGGACAGGAGCTGTCACCAGCACACTCATACACACATGGAGATGTATGTCACTGGTGCTCTCACCTATGCTAACTTTGCCTTCCTACCTGAGTGTGTGACAACATGAGAGAGAAGACAAACCCCATCGCTGGACCTCCCTACACATCATTTCCATGTGAGATAGGATCATAGAATCATCTAGGTTTGGAAGGGACCCTTCAAATCAACAAGCCCAACCATCAACCTAACGCTGACAAAACCACCCCTAAACCATGTCCCTGAGCACATCTACCCATCTTTTAAATACCTCTGGGGTGGTGATTCCACCACTTCCCTGGGCAGCCTGTTCCACTGGCTATAAAGCCTCTTTTTCTCCTCCTGCAACAGGAAAATAGAAGACAGCTTATTTTGGTTGTGTGCTGTACTTCTGGGCAGTCATTCGCTAGGGACATTCATTGGTCAAAGCAATGGCCTCAGGTAGTAGACCCACACAAGGAAACTCAAAGTTGAATTTCATTCATCTGGGCAAAACAAGAGTTAACTGCTGTCCTCTCTGCAAACACAAAAATGGCACCTACTTGGGCCCAGATGCCCAGCTATAATGGAGACAATGAAAGCAATTCAACAGCCCTGGTTTACCTCATCTAATGCCAGTCCAAGTATTCCCAATAATTAGGCCTTTCAGCCTGGAAAGGCTGGAGCCACAGCTGCTTCCTATTTTCCCGAAGCTGTACAGAGCATTAGTCATTTCACTGGGTTTTTTTTTTTTATTTTTTTTATTACCGTGACTACAGCCGAGTAAGTGTGCCGCCAAACCTCAGACAAGCCAAATCAGGCTCAATTCAGAACGAACATCGGGAGTTTGAAATTATCTCCTATCCCCCTTCTGAGTCCTTATTTTCCCTCCCCACCCAAACAGCCTGAAGAAACATCCGGCAAGGTCTGCTTTCTTAACACGTACCAGGTTGACCAAAAAGAAGTACTGATTGCTGGCACTTCCACCCCAACTGTTATTCATTAACCAATCTTGGGAGTGACCTTGACACTTAATTAGTCATCTAGTCCTTCCTGAAGGCGAACCTTTTCCCCACACCATGGTGGTTGAAGAAGGGATGGGGATCGTATTTAGCAAGGAGGAGTATTGCTGTAATTTTGGCAGCTCATGAAGGGAGCAGAGACCCATCTGCCCTCACCTACCAAGATTGTGTTAGAGAAGGCTTTGCTTTTACCTCTGGAGGCTCCAAGTTGTCCTGGCTGTGACATTCAGACACCATGATAGGATCTCCAGGTCCTCTACCTTCACTCAACAGCAGCATTTGCTCTTTGCAGTTTAACTTACAGTATCTGAACCGAGTGGTGATGCCCCAGCAGAGCAGCTCCAAACCAGCAGTTGTCCTTGCTACGCAGCGGCCACCTCTCAGCCCACGCTCATGATATGACCTTGTCTCCTCTTTCCATGGTTGCAAGAGTCCCAGGAAATGGTGGAAATAGGGTAGCTCGCCCTGGAGGTGGAAAATGAGTAGCTGAATGTTATTAATGTGGAGACAAAAAGAGGAACTACAGCTGCTTTAGTGCCTCTCTTCCCCCTTCACAGGTAGAGCTGTGTCTGTGTACAAGGAAGAAAACATCCATCCCCATAACCAGGGTTTTTTTCTGGTGAATTGGTGTCCCAGAGGCAGTGGACTCATCCTTCTTGCCAATTTGTGTTTCACCTAGTGCTGGGCAAAACTAGTTTGATTTAGATAGGAACTGACCCAGACGCTGCTGTTTACACCCCAAGCCTCTTAACATCCCTTTTTTTTTCCTTTTTAAATTAGGAAAGTTTCTACCCGTCTTGATTTCAGCACAGATGGGAGGTTTTCACTCCATAAATACTGGATTTTGTGTCTGGGCAGAAGTTGAATTATGGGATCATCTGATTAAAAACCCACATTAAATCATTAATGAAATGAGCTGTCTGATTATATAAGTCATATTCCTCTTATTTCTAACTTGGCCACCAGCCGAAAGAAGCTGGAATCCAAAGAAGCAGCCAACCTTGTCTGTGCTTCAGACGTCCCTCAGTTTTATGACTAAGGAGGAAGGGAGGAACAGCATTTCCCAGAAAAGTGGGGACCGGTGCTAAGGAGCGAGTTTGGGATGGAGAACCAGAGGTGGAGGAGATCCAATACCCTGTTTCAAGTCAAAGAGGTTTGGGTGGGAATTGGTAGAGCGCTGCTGGCTTCCAGAGGGTTTTGTCTTACACAGCTGCCTGCACATGGAGGACTCTCAGCATCCTTTGGGTTAACTTTTCCAACTGGAGAGGTTGGGATGCTGGGAGAAGCAGGGATCCAGCTGTGTCTCACAGCTGGCCAGCTGCCGGTTTCCTGCGCTGTAGCAGGAGAGCAAGACGCCTGCTGCCTTCCACAGGCAGCAGTGTGACTTTTGCTAAAGAGCTTCATCACCGCCCCCGCCCCCGAATTCTCCCTCACACACAAACATCTTTAATTGGCTTTATTTTCAGGTTGATCCTGTTTTGACACTGGAAGGAAAAACCCTCAATAAATTTAAAAGATAGCTGAGGGAAGGACGCTTCATTTGTTTTTTTCTTTGATAGGGACTTTTCAAATGCCATATTAAAACGAAATGAAAGGTCTTTTGTTAAAGATCTGAACAGGGATAATGCTTTTGGCTTCAGTTCTTGATAGCCATGGACTTCACAGTAGATGAGTCAGGACCCCATTCCGAAAAATGCTTACCTCTCCTGTAGACACTGAAATATCTTCCTGGATCTGGCTTTTGATCTGTCTGAGTCTCAATTTCCTTTCTGGGAATTGAGATGAAAATTGTCTTTCTTTCTCCTTGTTGTTTGTCTTCTTGCCTGAAAGCTACATGGAAGAACTGAAAGGGAGGTGAAGGTTGCTGAATGTGCTCCTGGTAGGTACGTGAGGCCACATGGACTCAGTCTTCCACAGTCCTTCAGGTATATCTGTGTTCAGGAAGGAGTGAGCATATTTGAGTGCTGCCAGAATGGGGATGCTTGCTCAGTTAGCAGAGAGGTGTTGTGAGCATGTTTGAGTGCTGCCAGACTAGGGATGCTTGCTCAGTTAGCAGAGAGGTGTTGGGGTTGCACCCAAAACATCCCTGGAGGTACCTGCATCTCTCTACCATCTGTTCAAGGAGCCAGGATCTGGCAGTTCTGGGCTATGGGGGACCTGGATTGGGGTTGCACCCAAAACACCCCTGGAGGTACCTGCATCTCTCTACCATCTGTTCAAGGAGCCAGGATCTGGCAGTTCTGGGCTATGGGGGACCTGGATGGACCAATGTTCCTGACTAGAACAGCAATTTTTGTGCTCTTACTTAGTGTGCAAACTCTTCAGGAAGGAGGACTATGGCTTCTTATGACTTTGTGGTGCCAAGTGCAGCACCTCTCCCCATGCTCTATTAACTCGAGCAATAAACACGCCTTCTGGTGGGGGATCATCTGTCTTTGATGTGTTCCTCCTTCAGAAGAAGCTTCTTCCATGGCTTTGTGCAATAGCTTCTTTTATTTTTCATCTTGTTGTGGCTCAGTTGTGCTGAGTTGAGGCAGCCATGGCACCGTTCCTTCTCGTGGGCGGTTTTCTACAGCTGAGCAGAGGAGCACAGGGGAGGCCGTGGCCTACAATCAGTGCAGCCTTTTCATCCAGAGACGGAGAAGAAAATGCAGTCAATCAAGTTGTTGTTGTTGTTGTTTTTAACATAGTACAATCGTTCAGTCTGTCATGAGCAAATGCAAATCAGGGGAGCGTGGTGGTGAAGCAAACGAATGCAAAACACAGAAATCAGTGAGCCGTGTTTTCTCTCAGAGCTGGGCTTTGATTCATGAGCAAGATTGACTCATATGGGAACGGCTGATATGGGTCTTGCCCCTGCACAAACACAATCTGTCCTGTGGCCGCTCCATCGGAGCTGAGCTGCTCAGGAGGCACCTGCCATGCCCCACAGGCCAGCCAGCTCTGCTAGGATGTGACCCAGGACTTCCATGTTCATTGGTTTGGGGTTTGATTTGCTTCAGGGGGTTGCTGTAAACAGGCTGGGTTTGGAAGTTGTTTCTTGAGCAAAACCTCAGCTATCCAAGCAGCAGGAAGAGGGAGCATAGTTAAGGGTAGTCCTTTTTTCTTCTCACAGCCAGTAGATATGACAGGGAGACCATCACCCTGATGGTGATGAGGGGCAGCTGGAGATACCAAAATCATCTCCAATGTCCCCAGACACTTTTGTGTGGGCAACTGAAACCTACCTCTTCCCTGTACAGGCAGCAGAGCCTGGGGAGCTGCTCAGCTACATTTAACGTAGACATCTGGGTCATCAGTTGGATCACTCCATATGCTCTGCTGACTGCACCGGTTATGTCTCTATTGACCTTTACGGATCTGAGAGCCTGGTGCCCTGCCCTGAAATATCTGCGGGTGTCTTCATTTAGACATAAATCTCATCCTGAAGTGGAAGGGCTTCATTCCTTATGCTTCCAGTGTTCCAGGGTAGTGGACCTGACCTGCAGTGGCTGCTCCAGGAGGGCATGGGTCTCCTTGAGGTCACCTGCTGCCTCTGACACCCCTTGTGCCATGGTGGGAACAAAGCAGTACTGATGTCAGGGCCAACACCCAGTGAATCCTTCCCACCTATTCAAATAGGGGAAAACTAATCTCACACCAGAGCAATGGTCCCCTATCCAGTCTTTGCTGGGCTGTGATCCCACACTTTGATTGCCCCTCCTTGAGCATGGACAGCCTGGGAATGGGGGTACATCCCACCTAACTGTTGATAACTACAGCTGTGCTCCCTTCATAGTCAGCCAAGAGACACTGTCTCTCATTATCTGTATTAAACCTCCACTGAGGGTAAGAGGAACCCAGCTGACCAGCACACATACTATTGTATCCAATTATATAGTTATTTTGTTTTTTCCTTCTTCCTTTTCCTTCTAGCTCAGACTGCAGGATGACAGAGGGTGACACAAATCTCCCAACTATCGAGAGAAAGCTGGGACTGCAGATATGGAGCATAGAGGTATGACAAGAGGCAATGATGGCATATGTCCTCTGCACATGTGTGTGTGTGTGGTTCAAGAAAGAGCTGTTCTCGAAGTAATCTGGGTGGGAAAACAGGTTCTTACAGATAAGATGCAGCGGAAAACATGAGACACAACATCTCCTGATGCAACTTTCAGCATGTTGTTGCTTTGTTTCCTGCTCTGTAAAACAAGGATAATATTGAGTAAGGAAACATGAATGTGGTGGGACTGAATCAGCACTGGAGGCTTTTTCATCTGCTTCAGGAACCAATGTAAATCTGCTTTAGCACACCAGAAATTAATGCCCTGTTTCATGAAGATGAGAGGTTACGTATATATAACTTCAGTCTGTACCAGCATTTGCCATGGGGAAGGCACCCATTTTTGCAGCAAAGGTGTCCCATGGAGTCTGTTTCCACTTCATCCTTGTCTTTCCCACTCTGATCAATGGGTCACTGCAAGGAGAAACACCACCACCTGCAAGGTCACCTTCTGCTTGTGGTGGTATTTGATTTTGAATTGGAGCTGTGTTGTGCTCAATTCTGCCTTCTTCTGGCCCAATTCTGCAAGGATATTAATCTGCAATGAGAGGGGCCATAGACGGAGGTGCAGAGTCCACACAGGGGAGCAGTGAGAAGGGGCTCCAACACATCTCCAAGTGGTGGTAGTCCCTCACACATCCCAGCTATGTTCCAAATATCGCAGGGTCTTTGCCTTCCCATTTCTCTCCAAAGCACTGTACTAAGCTTCTTTCCAGAGAATCTGTAATTAGAGCCTGCAATGAGAGGGGGCATAGACAGAGGTGCAGAGTCCACTCAGGGGAGCAGTGAGAAGGGGCTCCAACACATCTCCAAGTGGTGGTAGTCCCTCACACATCCCAGCTATGTTCCAAATATCGCAGGGTCTTTGCCTTCCCATTTCTCTCCAAAGCACTGTACTAAGCTTCTTTCCAGAGAATCTGTAATTAGAGACATGTCGGTTCACAAGGGTCAAGCTGATATGCTGGGAAACAAGTTAGGCCACCAGAAGAATGTGTGTCTCTGATTCCAGGGAACCACAGAGCCAGTTCCAGCTCGGGAGCTGTGTGTGTACTGGGGGGTGGCACATCAAGGCACTTATGCTGGGCAGGCATGTAATTCTGCACTTGTACCAGAGGAAGTGTGCAATTAGGGTCTGGAGGGGTGAGGGACACATCATTTTCCTCAAATCCATCTGTTCTCAGCACTGCTAGTTGCACATCATTTTCCACAAATCCATCTGTTCTCAGCACTGCTAGTTGCTCTGAATCCCTGGCAAAGTGGTTATCTTAACAAAGCCCTGAATGTTACCCTTGAACTTAGAGGTACTGAGTAAAAACCACACCTCAAAACTAAACCTAGGATGAGATGTGCTCACTCCCCTGGGAAATTCCCTACAAAAGCAAGCTCTGGAGCACTTCAGCCTGACCTCTAGGTCTTCTTGCTCTAGACCTGCAAGATTGCTGAAGAGCAAGGAGACTAAAAAATACTTGCCAATCTGCCCAAGCAACATTATCATTTGCCCCTTCTCACCCCTTCGTACTTCTGGGATTTCCCCCAGAAGTGGTTTTTCCTAACTCACAAGCACAGCCCTGGTTCTTCCTCCTCCAAACCCTGCTTGTCACCTTAGTGTTTCACGCACCCCAGCTGTACTGTTTCACACATGTCAACTTCTGCCTCTGAAATTCCAGCAATGACCCCAATGCTCATTTCCTTACAGAATATGAAGATGGTTCCTCTACCTGAAAAAGCTTTCGGGACGTTCTTTGAAGGGGACTGTTACATAGTTCTGCACGTAAGTAAGGCTAGCAAACGCTGGTCTCTGGGGTAGGAAAGTGGTTCAATTCTTTTTGCTTAGCCCTGGCTTGGATGATGGTATCCCCACTGCTGAGAGCATCACTGTGGGTAAAAGTGGCCGTGCGTGTGTGTTCACACACCTGGATTTAATGTGGCTGTTGCATTAAGACTGTGTTTAGTAAATTAGAAATCCAGAGGAACCGTTAACTTAGTAATTCATTGAAATTGTTCATTTTCTGATCAACTGAGTCATGTCCAGACATGGAAAAATGGCCAGTACATTCCTGGCAATGTGCTTTCACCATCTCATCACACACCTGGATTTAATGTGGCTGTTGCATTAAGACTGTGTTTAGTAAATTAGAAATCCAGAGGAACCGTTAACTTAGTAATTCATTAAAATTGTTCATTTTCTGATCAACTGAGTCATGTCCAGACATGGAAAAATGGCCAGTACATTCCTGGCAAACTCAATCAAGGTCTGTGTTGGGATTTCCCCCAGAAGTGGTTTTTCCTAACTCACAAGCACAGCCCTGGTTCTTCCTCCTCCAAACCCTGCTTGTCACCTTAGTGTTTCACGCACCCCAGCTGTACTGTTTCACACATGTCAACTTCTGCCTCTGAAATTCCAGCAATGACCCCAATGCTCATTTCCTTACAGAATATGAAGATGGTTCCTCTACCTGAAAAAGCTTACGGGACGTTCTTTGAAGGGGACTGTTACATAGTTCTGCACGTAAGTAAGGCTAGCAAACGCTGGTCTCTGGGGTAGGAAAGTGGTTCAATTCTTTTTGCTTAGCCCTGGCTTGGATGATGGTATCCCCACTGCTGAGAGCATCACTGTGGGTAAAAGTGGCCGTGCGTGTGTGTTCACACACCTGGATTTAATGTGGCTGTTGCATTAAGACTGTGTTTAGTAAATTAGAAATCCAGAGGAACCGTTAACTTAGTAATTCATTGAAATTGTTCATTTTCTGATCAACTGAGTCATGTCCAGACATGGAAAAATGGCCAGTACATTCCTGGCAAACTCAATCAAGGTCTGTGTTTGTCTGACCTTCGGGGCCTGTGAGAGGTGGATGACAGGAGGGTCTCATTTTCAGCAGGAGATGTGGGTTAAGGAGGTGTGCCACCTATTCAGTGTCACACAGAGAGGCTCTGAAAGCCCTTCTCAAGTCCCCATTAAGACACTTCACCTGTCTGGACCTCCACGCAATTTGGTCCAGGCCTACTTGCAACCAGCTCAACCTAGGATAGCTACAAGCATGAGGAACTTCTGAGAACCAGCTCTGCTATATGGGCTGTACAAAGTGCCTTGTGTTCCCAGAACTCTGTGGGAGGATGATTGCATTCAGCTCCCAGACTTCCTTCCAAATCTCTTCATCTGCACGCAGCAACCTAGGCCCCATTGCATCAGACAACATCCATACGGTGGAAACCAGAAGCATTTCCCACTTCCTGGGTCAAAGTGTCCCTCCTGCAAACATCTCCATCAGTCAAGAGACAGCAAAGCCTCTATTATCCCACAGTAAACAAATGGACATTCTCTATGTGTCAAGCTGGGAAAGCAGGCTGGGACAGTGACACAGAATGAGTGTCCTGCTCTAATTCACCACCCATATGCCTTTACACTACCTTTTGAGTGCTTTTGGTGAATCGGTTTGGTAGCAGCCACCCAAAGACATGGTTAGAGGAGAATATGTGTCCTTGCACGAAGTTGACTCTAGATACCACTGTAGATGTTGACGCTCACAGGGTCAGCTTACCTTGCAACAGCTTCCCCAGGCAGAAAAGCCTTTCATCAGCCCACTGCTCTCCTCCACCCACTGCAGATGGGAGGGTAAAAATACTAATCTTCGCATTCTGCATCTTGACTGGAGGCTCTCCAAACAAAGACAGCCCACAGAACAATGGGACTTTGATCATCTTCAGTAACAGTGTATTAAATTGAGCAATTTTGCAACAAATTAATTAGCTGTGCCTTGGAGGAACTGAGCTCATTCAAGTTGTTCTAGCGTGTGTTTCGCTGTGGTATCAGCTCCACAAAGCAAATAAACACAACTTAGTGTCGAACCCAGTGTATAAGATGAGCTTTTATTACCTTTCCCAGGTGTCCATGATGGAGTTTAACACAGTAGGTGCCGGGTACAACTCACACAACGATAAGCACACCTGTTCTCAGATGGCTTGCCTCCTCTTTCTAAGCTGTTGGGGTTTCCTGTAATGAGATGAATCACAGCACGCACACACAGCCTCGGCTTCCTTTGGAGCTCAGTCTGTTTTGCAAGTCAGCAGGAACTCAGAGGCAGTTTGTGTTACTATGTAGTGTGAGATGAGAAAGAGAAAAGGGAAAGAAATTATAGTATATCCAGGCAAATAAATAGCAGTGTACATTGCTTTTAAAAAAGGAGATCTATGAGAAGAGTCTCCTTTAAGTTTTAATATCAGACTCTGCAAAGGTAGGACAGGTTGAGCGTGCTAATTTTTGCAATTGCACAGGTGCTCAGTTTTCCTTGATATCAAGAATTATAAAAGCACTTAAGACAAAAACATCCTTCAGTGCAGTGCTCTCCCAAATCAGCTCCAAGGCTGAGCTCCCAAGGAGAAACCTAAGGCTCTGTCTTGTCTCCCTTTGCCCAGACAAAAGGCAGAATGGGGAAAGGCCCTGGGAAAGGTCTCCAGAGTCGCTTGGTTTTGCCAGATCTCCCTGGGCAGTGATGTTATTTGAAACACACGTATGAGCTGTGTCTTCATCCTGACTTGTCTTTCCCACCTCTTCCAGACCAAAAGGACCTCTCGTGGCTCCGCTGTGGATTTGCATTACTGGATTGGCAAGGACTCATCTCAGGATGAGCAAGGCGCCGCGGCCATGTACGTCACCCAGCTGGACAACGCCCTCGGGGGGAGCCCCGTGCAGCACCGGGAAGTGCAGGGACATGAGTCCGAGACCTTCCAAAGCTATTTCCGCAACGGCATTATGTGAGTAGCGTAAAATACCCTGCAACGAGGTGGGTCATGGTCCTTGGGGTTCTCTCTCCTTCTCTGCATCTCAGGGGCCATCAACGTTTCAAATATCTGAAAAACATGGATCAGCACTGAAGTTGGTCAAAATTCAGAAGCAGAATTTCCCATTTTGAAAAAAATTAGTTGTAAACATTGGAACTGGAACCATGTCATTCTCTTCTACTGGTCTTTTTCCCAGATACTTGCTATAAATGCAACTTAACCTCCCTTTTGTTCACTCTAGGGTCCTCCTTCCTCTCCTCCTGACACTTTAAATTAATACACCCACTCAGGGCAGTTCAGACTAACATCCACCTTGACAAGAAGGGCTGATTTGGCTCACACTGGGCATAAAATTCCTGCAGTAGAAGTAAAGTTTGACTCTGAACTTCAACCATCTAAAATTGGGTTTAATCCTACCCTGTGGCCGTGGCTCCCTTTTGGATCTTTCAAAGGTGACTCCAGGAGGACCTTCAGTGGCAAAAAAACAACTGAAGTGCCTTGTTTTTAAAGAGCTGAAGAAAACTCAGATGAAAACCCATCCTTGGTTAATACCTTCTATCCTAGTCTGGTTTTTGATAACTTTGTACTGTACATCTCTATAACCTCTCACGAGTTTCCTCAGGACTCTTGTAAGACAAAAAAGTGCTTTTATCTTCATTATAAAGATGACTAAGGGGCAATGAAGGACTAAAATTCAGACCTCCAAAAGCGTGTAGGTTTAGAAATCCATTTGGAAACCTATCTGCCTGTGAAATCAGTATGAGTTAGACATCGTCTTGGTCTAAACCACATGCCTAAGGTCAAACAGGATGTCTGAGGCAGAATGAGAAATTAAAGCAGGCTCTTTCCACACCTTGGCAGGTGGACTAATCACCAGAGCATCCTTCTGGGATATGTTCAACTGGGCCAAACAAGTCTGAAGTACTGTGAACCACTCACACGCCTGACCACGTTTGCCAATCTCTTCCAAGCTATGATAAAACACATGTATACCCACATAACTATATATTACAGCTAACTGTAAAAGTTTCAGCAATTATCTCTTTCCCACAAATAGCAGTTACATGCATCAATTACATTGTGTCAATTATTACTGTAAGACCTGAAGAATGAACATCAGATCTGTCTTCTAATATGGTCTAGGACATGTGGAAGTGGGTTAGATTTGTTCAAAAACCATTAAAAAGGCTCTGGGAGTTCCTCTGTGTGCTGTCAGGAGGTGATAGTGTCTTCCTTGCAAAGTTGCATGGAAAGGAGAGGATGGCATCATGCAGTGGGGCAGTTCAGTTCTAACAGCAGCTATCACAAAGTGTGTGCTCAAGGACAGAAGGACAACAAAATTGGTAGATTAAATCTGAGAGAAAGACAGTGTTCTGTACCTGTTTATGATCACATTTTGTTCTGATATGGCAACAATTTCCTATCTAAGCTACTTTTAATAGAGTAACTATTAAAAAAAAAACAAACCAAATTTCAGCAAAAAGTAAATATTCTGCAAAATACATTTCATTTTTTAATTGAATGTTTATGGAATATTTCAATTCTGAGATGGCACTGCCGTGGTTAATGGGATTTTCCGTTCGGTTGTGTTATGTTTCCATTGCCATCCTTGACCTACCTGTTGATCTACACACCTTCGCTCAGGACGCACAACAGCAGGCAACAACCCAGGCAGATGGACACCATGAGGACTCATGGTTTGACCAGGGACCATGAACAGTAGAGAGAAGCAGCACAGCATTTGACATTCAATTTTTAGGACTTTGAGATTATATCAGCTCTAAGTTTTTTGGTTGTCACCAAAAGCTCGAGATGTTCTCAGAGAATAGAGGGGAAGGTACTTTCTAACCAGCTCTAACTCTTTATGCCCTGCTACACAACAGCTACAAGAAGGGAGGAGTGGCTTCAGGATTTAAGCACGTGGAGACCAATATGTACAACATCAAGCGTCTTCTTCATGTCAAGGGGAAGAAACACGTGTCAGCCACAGAGGTAAGAAGAAGACCCCTCTCTCCTTATGAATAATTTCTCCTTGCCTCTCATCCTTCACCCATTTTCAACCAGGTTTGCCTGCCAGATAGCTCCTCTCTGCTCAAGGACCCCCACTACATGATCATTTTCAAGACCTTGCTCAAGGGTTTGGTCTTACCATGAGAGAAGCCATTGGGCTCAGTGAATTGCTGAGAGCAGTTCTTACATCCCCAGGGACAAGTTCGCAACGGCTGTGACTTATCTCCTGCAGCTCTTGTTATCTCCCATCATCTGCCAAATGCTTTCTTTTCCTCATGACAGGTAGCGCTTTCCTGGGACAGTTTCAATAAGGGTGATGTTTTCTTGCTGGACCTTGGGAAAGTACTGATTCAGTGGAATGGACCCACCTGCAGCATTGCTGAGAAATCCAGGGTGAGTAGAGGAGAAAACCCCTCGGTTTATTAATGGTATTTTTTGATGCCTGGAGGGGGGAAAATAGAGAAACAGTGCTCAATATTTGCCCAGTGAAAATCTCAGTAAAACCAGCAACACAGAGATAAACAGAGAAAATCACAGTAAATCATCTACTTTCCCATCTGCTGATATCAGAGGTCCAGGGAAGGTCTTTGCTTACAGTCCAGACCTGGCCTCAGCTTGAGTTTCATGGGCATATCACTAGCTCCAGCTCCAGAAAGGCATCCAGCTCCCTCTGGGGAGGTCCATCTCCATCCCTCTATGCCACGTAGTTTGCATGACGTGGGACTAAAAAGTCAGCAGCAGCACCAGTAGGTTTATCTGCAGTGGTAGATGATAAATTTAAAATTTTTTTACTGCATCACAGGGAATTCCAGCTTGGTCAGTATGAGCCAAGCAGGCTGCTGTGGTAGATGAATTTTAAATTTTTTTACAGCATCACAGGCAATTCCAGCTTGGTCAGTATGAGCCAAGCAGGAGTATGTAACCCAGGTGTTGCTAGGTCAGATCCATAGCTCTTAAGGCACTTTTTGCAAAGGGGTCATTATCCTTATTTCACTGATAAGGGAAACTGAGATACAGAGATGTAATAAAGCAAGGTATATCAAGATGTCCTAAGCAAAGTTGATGGCCAACCTTGTAGCCAGTCATTATATACATTAGAAGGCAGGTGGGTCTGCTTTTCATGTAGTGGCACCTGATGAGCAAGGACAAGGGGACGCTTCACAGGGAAGGCAGTTCTCCAGGACATGATGGTGAGGGGTGAAAATCCAATAGAGGGTGGAGAAAAGAAAAAGAAACTCTCAGGACACAGAGGAGGGGGAGCAGGTAGAGGGAAGGATGCTGTCAGGAACAAGCCATGGTTCATCTCAGGCCTGGCAATCGAGCAGGTCATTTCCTAGGTCTAACAAAGAGGGGCCCCTTTCAAAGCTATTGCGGTAAGAGTCATGGAAAAAAAGAATTCAATGGAAAATGGAGATTTCAGCCTAATTAGTTGCTTGGCATTTCACGCTGCTTTTTTTCATTTCATGTAGTGGCACCTGATGAGCAAGGACAAGGGGACGCTTCACAGGGAAGGCAGTTCTCCAGGACATGATGGTGAGGGGTGAAAATCCAATAGAGGGTGGAGAAAAGAAAAAGAAACTCTCAGGACACAGAGGAGGGGGAGCAGGTAGAGGGAAGGATGCTGTCAGGAACAAGCCATGGTTCATCTCAGGCCTGGCAATCGAGCAGGTCATTTCCTAGGTCTAACAAAGAGGGGCCCCTTTCAAAGCTATTGCGGTAAGAGTCATGGAAAAAAAGAATTCAATGGAAAATGGAGATTTCAGCCTAATTAGTTGCTTGGCATTTCACGCTGCTTTTTTTTCACAGAAAGCATCCCCTGTTTTTGAATACTTGAAACATTTAAATGTAAAATGTCACCATGGGGCGCCTGGGGTCCTGCAGCTCTGCAGCGTGCAGCCTGGTTGTCCTCAGCATGCATGCATCTCTCTCCCAGACTGTCTCAGAAGATCATTGGACCTGCTCATGTACATAGGCAGTGCCTGTCATGGACACTATTTGCCTGTGCCCTGTGAGAGCAAGCGCCAGGAGTGACTGTAATAAACAATATTTTCCTGAGAGTTAGTTAATAAGCAGACATTATAGACACATCCCCCTTTTTAATAGCCAAATTTGGAGGACACTAGAAGCTTCAGAGAGCTGTGGCCATCTGGCTTGGCGTTTTGGTGCTCAGTCATTGCTCTAGGTCTGAGGCTTGCTGAATTTGGTGTCTGGGTCAGGACTTACCCCTGGTGATCCCTGTGCAGGGTCTCGCTCTGGCTCGCAGCATCAGGGACAGTGAAAGAGGCGGCCGCGCTCAGATCGGCATCATTGACAATGAGAAAGACTCCCCGGACCTCATGCAGATCATGAAGATGGTGTTGGGTGAGAGGCGCGGGGAGCTCCGAGATGCCATCCCAGATACAAAAGCAGATGAGCTGCAGAAAGCCAACGTCCGGCTCTACCAGTAAGTCTGGGGATGGGCTCCAAACCCCATCCTTTCTCACAGCAAGCACTGTATAGCCTGACTCTGCATGGTGACTCTGTTTTTCAGTGTCTACGAGAAGGACAACGACCTGGTGGTACAGGAGATAGCCACCCGGCCCCTGACGCAGGATCTGCTCCAGCATGAGGTGAGAGAAAGCCTTCAGAGCTTACAGGGAGAAAGGGATGCTGTGGCTTGCTTTATTTTCAGCTGAGCACCTGTTTCAATGGGGTACCTCATTTCCTGAAAACTACCAGTATTTCCATCCTTCAGGTTGATCAGGTGTCCTCTGAAAACAGTACAGCTTGGCACTACAACAGCCTCAGTGGCTGGAGGTAGGTGGTGCATTGAAGCTGCTCTAAGGAGAGATGGCAAATGGACCCTGCTCAATCAAGGATGATATTAGCTTGTCAATCAGACTCAAAGAGAGCTAAATCTAAATCTTCAACAAGAGCTCAACCTGGGTAGGCTACAAATGAGGACCTTTGCCTGTGCAGAGTTTTTTACCTCTCTTTCTCCTGTTCCACCCCAGGACTGCTACATTTTAGACCAAGGTGGTTTTAAGATCTACGTCTGGAGAGGAAAAACCTCCAGCCTGGAAGAGAAAAAAGCAGCCTTCACTCGAGCTGTGGTGAGTTGTAGTACAGTGCAAACAATGTTGTGGGAGGTTAACTAAGTGCTAATCTAGATCTGACCACTAATTACAATTAAGTGTATGTCTGGAGGAACTGGCCTGTGTAGTAACAGAGAGAGAAGTTAGATGTCTAAGGGAGGCTTGATGACGTAAACAAAGAATTGTTAGTCACTAAATTGGACTAGAACTAAGACCTGACACTAAAACTAGGGAGAGATTCGTTAAAGAAAATAAAGTATAAAAGAAAATACTTTGTCGCACAGTAAGTGGTGGACTTCTGAAATTTGCTGATTCAAGAGATGGTGGAGGCAGAGAGTATCTGCAGGGTCAAGATGGGATTAGGCAAATTCATGGTCACCAGGTCCATAAAAAGATGACCCCATATTAAGGATGCTGGGGAGAGTGAAGGTATCACACTGCAGCCAGCCACCAGGCTCACCAGTGCTCACTAAACAGCATCTCGTAATGCCACTGCCCCAGGCAGCGTGGACCACAGCTCTGACCCTGAAAGGCATCTTTTGTGTTCCAAACCAAGTGGGGAAGTTGATTACTTGGGCTCTCTGGAAAAGCCAGACCTCACATGTAGGTTCTGCAAGCCTCAACCCCAAGTCTGTTATGGGCAGTAAGTCTTCTTCACCATGGTAATGGGTCTGAGCCCAGGTTCTGCCTGGGAATTTGAAGATGATACAGGGCTCTTCCACTGGGTAGAAGGGGATCTGTTATTAACTGCTGTTAATTCAGATGGCCAACCTGAGGCAAGACCAGGGCTCATGTTAAGGTAGAGCACACCAGTACAGTGCCCTGGCACCTCCAGATGAGATGCCATGCAGTTATTTTCTGGCAGAGCATGCCTCAGTGCTTCCTGTCAGAAAAAATTAGCCTCAAGGGAGCCTGTTTGGTAGGTTTTTTACAAGTTGGCAAGTTGAAGTGAAGGCTACAAGCTAACTTAGCTTTTAATTCATCTTTTGTCTATTCACTTATGTGAAGACCATAAATGGCCCCATCTTCAGTGAGATCTTATCAGGAGATACTGAACTTCAGTGGCCCCACCTTCAACAAGGTCATACCTGGAGACACCCAGCTTCAATACCGATTGCAGCTATTGTTTGTAGCTATTGTCTTGGAGAAGACAATAGCTTAGACTAACTTTGCCTGAAAACTTATATTGCGGTCCTAAAGGCTCTTTTCAAAAGCTTAACTCAGATGCTTTTAAGTAGGCAATCATCTCTGTAAATTCTGGCCCTGAGCTACACATGTAGAACAAAAGATATCTCTTTCTTTCAGTGTGGCAGGTGGGAGGGATGGGAGGACCATCTGCTCTGCTTTTCCCCGGGGGGGAGTGTGTGGCTGCAGTATTTACAGCAGAAGATGAATGCTCAGAAGCCCACAATCAGGCTCTTTCCCTGAACCACGGCTGTCAGCGCTGTACCTCCAGGTCATCCTGGAGCCTGCCGAGATAAACACAGAGCAGTTCCCAAAAAACAAGCAAGGACTTTGGCATTGTGGCAGAGCATAGATAATTTTCTTCCCTCTCGCGTTGTATCAAGCACCTCTGTTGAAGTAGTCTTGTAACTCAATAGTGGCTCCATTGCAAAAAAGTAATTTGTTTTTAGTCAATAAATAAAATTTAAAAAAAAAAATGGAGCTGTATGAGACAGAGGAAGAGGCTTTTCATTAGACCCATTGAGTGAGATTTTCTTCAAGCCTAAGGTGCCATGTAGAGATTAAGTTCAGGATGTGATCCAGGTGACCAGCTTCTAGGGGCAGGACTCAGTCTCCTAAACTCAGAAATAAACATAGTCGCTACAGTGACAACTTGTAGACATCTCCGTTTGTAAGTCTGAATGCAAGTCTTGGGGTGAGTCCTGCCCTTGGTCATGCCATTGTGTTCAACGGGGGGAGGTTCACTCTTTGGGCTGGCTCAGGTCTACATCCCTCTTCTCATACCTGTAAAAAGCTCTGTGTGTCCCCACTAACATCCTTTTTCAACATCACCAGGGTTTTATCCAAGCCAAAGGCTATCCTTCATCCACCAATGTTGAAGTGATCAACGATGGAGCAGAGTCAGCCATGTTTAAACAGCTCTTCCAGAGGTGGACAGAAAAGGATGAAACGCAAGGGTTGGGCAAAGTCTACACCACTGGCAAAATCGGTGAGCATGTTTCTCCTGGATTTGGCTTTCCTACCTGTGCTAAGCAACAGCTGAGGGAACATCATTCACATTAACTGTCTCCTGCCTTCAACGTCTTGAAAATCTAGTGCATGTTCTTCTCATGCCTTATACTTTCCACCTTCTTCAGTAGATGCAAAGGGTTCAGGAACTGAACAGAGTTCAAAACCGCTGAGGCTTCTTATATGAACCAAATTGCCACTTATTCCACATGGGAGAAGATCACTCTTGCCTGAAAAATTGTATGCAAAAATTCACACTTGTAGAACTTCCTAATTTGCTTTATAAAGTGCTAATGATGAACGTGATAAGGAAGTGTTGAACAACATTCTGCTTTCATTTATATTGGCATCCACCCAAGATCCTCCTGATGTCAATGGAATATATTCTGTATTTACACCGGTGCAAACAGTGCCTCAATTTATCACACTGCTGAAGTGAATATTGCAATGCGTTTACCCCACGGAGTAAACAACACTGAAGAGAGAGAACTTGGTGGTGAATGATGGGATGGTGACAGAGATGCTGAATGTCTCCATCAATTATAGCTTCAGGGCTGCAAATCTCTTACACTTGCAAGTTCTCTCTTTCTCTCCACCTCTATCTCTCCCCGTGCGGTCCATAAATGCACTCTCTGTTTATCATGAGCTGGAGAAATGTAGCCATTTTATTTCTGAAAGCAACATTTTAAAGGGAGGGAAATATGTATGGAGTTGGAAACCACTTAGGACTTTTCAGTCAGGAGACAACTAATATTTTTACCAGCCAGCCATCCCTAGAACATGCTATATGGCCCATTGCCAGCCTGTAACAGATCAGCACTGGGATGGTATGAACTCTTTCCAAAATCAACACTGGCTTACTGGTGGCAAGACCTGGCTTCATGCAACCATGGGCCAGGTTTTTCTAGCATGTATAAAGATTGTGCGTGATACAGAGGGTTTGTGTGTTATTGTGCATTCACTGGGTTCTTGTTCTTATTCTGCTGGTGCATACAGCCAAGGTGGAGCAGGTGAAGTTTGACACCACTCAGCTCCACGCCAGACCGGAGCTAGCTGCTGAGCAGAGGATGGTGGATGATGCCTCCGGGGAGGTAGAGGTGAGAGAGCTCCTTTTGCTGTAATCAGTGTGTTTCCAGATATCTCTGTCTTTTCACACACACCTGCTCTACAGAGATGTGAAGTTGTGCCCACCTACCCTCCCCAAGGAAACATGGCTGCAGACAGGGCAAACTGCTTGCAAACTCTAAGTAACGCAGCAGTTAAGTAGCTCGGGGGAGTTTCTCCTCCAACCCATGACCAGTTGAGCAAAGCAGTCAATAAGCTGACGACTCTCCTGCCATGTGTGTGGGTCATGAGACTGATACAGTCAACTCCCTTCTCACACTGTCTCCCAGTTAGGTCTATATCAACCAAACTTGCACAGAGCAGAGGGCCCTCTCCCATTCTGGTGGCCTTCCATGGAAGATGGAGCTGACTGAGAGAGGGGTTGTGGGACTGAGAGAGACCAGGAGGCTGCTCCTCCTTGAGGGCCACCAAGTGCAAAAAGGCTGTATTGTGGTAGCCTCTGGAGAGACCTGACTTTACCAGCAAGCACTTAATCAAGCTGGAGGAACATGGACTGGCATCCAGGGGAGAGAGAAAGGGTTCTCTTTCCAACTGAAGACCTGAACTTCCGTGGTCTGCTGGCGAAGGGGTTGTGCTTTGTCTTCATGCTGACTCCACTGCTGCTCACCAAAATGTTTCTTTCACTAGGTGTGGAGGATTGAAGACTTGCAAATGCAGCCGGTGAATCCCAAGACTTATGGGCAGTTCTACGGGGGTGATTGCTACCTGGTCCTGTACACCTACCTGAGATCAGGCAGGCCACACTACGTCCTCTACATGTGGCAGGTAGGTTGAGCCAAGTGGAGAGGACTATGCTGTGTCTGGTGGGAGCCTGAAACTGAGGTCTCATGGTTTGGGCTGGGCTGGCAACTAAAATGAATGACAGATGCTCTCTTTAACCTCTCTCCCCTTTAGAGAAGGGAAAGCGTCTTCCTTCAGAGGAGAGGAGAGAAAATGAGAAAGACAGAGATCTATGAATTGGAAAGAAACTAAACTACTGAAATATTAATAATAACATAATAAAAAGAAAATATAATAATATTAATAAGAAAATAATGACATATATACAATATATACAACCCATATTGAGCTCCCAGTGTGATGATCACATCACCAGCAGACACTGGGAAAGTGCAAAAATCCCCACCCAAGCATCCAGAAGAACTCACATCATCAGTTGTCCGTTGCGAATATCCCAAGCTGTGCTTTGTAGGCAGCATGGACTCTCTGAGCCCAATCTGGCATTATACTGAGAGCCAGAAATTTCAGACAGAAAGAGTGAGGGATTATGAGGTTTATAGTGCTGAGGTCAAACTTCTCAGTCTTTCAGATTTTCCCTTAAAGCCTCAGCTTCTGGAGTCGTGTAAGTATATGAATATCTCTGCTTTTCTTTTTAAAGTATATTTACCTCCCCTGGAAAGCAGAGAAAAGCTTTGAAAATGGGATGCTGAAGTCTCCAAAACCAGAATGGAAGTGAAATTTAAACAGCTGGTAGTTTTAACTCTGATCTGATGATGCAGGGTTTGGGATTGGCAAGATGTTGCATTGTGCAGAGCTTTATACCCTCCAACTCATCACATTCCATGTGGCATCTCTCTCTTCCCCAGGGCCGCCATGCCTCTGTGGATGAAATCACTGCCTGTGCCCTCAATGCCATCGAGCTGGACAAGAAGCACGGGGACGAGGCAGTGCAGGTGCGCGTGACGATGGGCAAGGAGCCCACGCACTTCCTGGCCATCTTCAAGGGCAAGCTGATCATTTACGAGGTAACAGGGCTTTGGGCGCGTGGGCAGTGGAAGGTGCAAGCACCAAGGTTGGCTTGGCGGTTGCAATGGAAGCAGTCCAGAAAAATGGGCTGATATTCAGGAAGGGAGCCTGCCAGGTCTGCATGGGGCTGGCAGATGGAAGTGGTGGAACATTTCTACTACTTCCCAAGTAGTCTGAACACCATATGTGTAAACAGAGTCCTGGACTGACCCAGACTCAGCTGTCCGCCCCTGAGCTCCAGCGTTAATGTGTGATGTTTTTTCCAACTCTATCCCAAAATATTTTGCAGCGCTAGAATAAGACAATCATCCTGTGAATTACAGATACCACTATCCAGAGATGGTCCTCCAAAATATCCTACAAACATTTACTTGACTTGTATTGTCCCCACCTGAATTATATCACATTAAATACTAACCCACTTCACTTGCTGCTTTGGCTGGCCCCATCCATGGTGGAGACATTGCAAATGGATCGGGGAGAGGAGGATTGGCCTCAGCTCTCAGTGTTGGTCCCTCCGTAAGGCTTCCATGGCAGATGTTCAGCTAAGCTGGGCACAGCTGGAAATCAGAGTCCAGCTGCCTTGCCCCATTCACACAGCAAATGCTTTGCAGGCACTAAGATCTGCTCATATTGAACGTGAGCATTTTGATGGGAGCTGGTCAAGACTCAGAGTAATGAGGGAGAAATGTTGAGGTTATGTAATGTGGGTTTTATTCTGACCTGGAACCAGAAGTTATTTGGATATCCTCACCTGCTCTGTGCAGGACCATGGTCTGTCTTTACAGCAGTGTGGAAGGTTGCGACCCCAAGAGCCTTCTTCCTCAAAGCAGTTGTATCCTGGATTTGTATACCTTCTTCACCTCCCCAAACCATCCTTCTTTCTGTTTTCTTGCAGGGTGGCACGAGCCGGGCTCAGAAAACCATGCCCGAGCCTACAATCCGCCTCTTCCAGGTGAGGGGCACGGACGAGATGAACACAAAGGCCACAGAGGTGCCAGCCCGTGCCTCCTCACTCAACTCCAATGATGTCTTCCTGCTGACGACCAGCCAACTCTGCTACCTGTGGTGCGGGAAGGTGAGAAGTTGCTGTCTCCTTCTTCCACTGAGCTGTGGAGGCGTATCCTTGGGCATGTAGAACATTAATTTCAATGGAGGAAGGTAAACACAGGAGAAGGCTCCATCTGTGGAGAATTAGCAGTAGCACAGACCTCTCTGTACTGAAGCAACCCATCTGGGGCTTCACCTCACCTCATTTTAGAGGTTCATTTGACTTTCAGCTGAATAAAGAATCCCAGGTTTTCCAACTGTAATATTAGCCAGGATTAGACCACATTCATTTATTCTCTTTTAGTCCTCTGCTTCAGGATGAGATGGCAGATCAAACAAAAGCAGAAGAGTTGCCCAGGGAAGTTGTGGATGCCCCATGATGGAAAGTGTTCAAAGTCAGGCTGGATGGGGTTTGAGTAGCCTGATCTAGTGAAAGATGTCTCTGCCCATGGCAAGGGGTTGGATTAGGTGATATTTAAAGGTCCCTTCCAACCCAAACCATTCCATGATGTTGAGTTGTGCCTTAGATGCCATTGGCTGCACTGAATGTCCCTTCAAGTACTAGAAATGGATTCTGAATGACCAGTTCGGATGAGATCCTCAAAGGCATTCAAGCAAGTCTTTAGCTTTCCAGAGGAGGACTCAACCAAGCCAGCTTTTCCCCACAGATAAGTTTTGCCACTCTGCCCCTAACTCCACCTCAATCTTATGTTCTGAACACAGGGCTGCAGCGGAGATGAGAGGGAGATGGCAAAGATGGTGGCTGACATCGTCTCCAAACGGGACAAGCACACCATTTTGGAGGGACAAGAGCCAGCAGAGTTCTGGGAAGCCCTAGGAGGCAAAGCACCTTACGCCAGTGAAAAGAGGTAATAAGTGACCTGCTTGCCCCACTGGCCTTGGCCAGGCAACATTAAGCAAAGGATCAAAACGTTGCAGGAGAGTAAAGCACTTTCATACCTTGTCTTCACCAAAGGGAGCACCAGGCCAGAATATTGCCAAAAACTTGGTCAGAAACCACACCGAGATATCTCTTTCTTGGGCTTTGGGTCAGACCTTCTGAAGTAGGAGCTGCAGATCCAAAATCTGCTGACAAGGGTGTGCTACACCCTCCTTTCCCCAAAGCAAATCCATCCTATATCTTGTCGTAAGAGCTACATGAACCACATGCTCCATTTCCAGCCATTATTAGCTTTATGGGCAGACGCAGAAGATTTATGAACCTAAACCTGCTTTTAAACAACCTGGTTTTCTCTGGTCCTCTGGTCAGGTGACATGTTCCTTTGCCACTGAGTGATCCCATGTGGCTTTCACCTGACAGCAGGTTCATGTCTACAAGGACAGAAGGGTTCTACTTTTGCCCTCTTTGGATGGAGAAAAAGTTACCTTTAAAAATTAAGTGGTCTGAGAATCCTCTGAGACCTGACATCATTGCCTGACTTTCAGACCCTCAGAGGATCATTACCGTGTTCCCACCTCTTCCATCAAGGTCATGACAAGTAGCAGCAGGGTCCTGCGGTAAACCACAAGGGAAAGGTTTCCATCTCTCTTCCTTTTTCTTTCCCTGCCATGCATGAGGAAGGTTTCAAGAGCAGGTCACACACTACCAGCCTCGCCTCTTCGAGTGCTCCAACCAGACGGGTCGATTCATCATGACAGAGGTGGTGGGCTTCTGCCAGGAAGACTTGGATGAAGATGACGTCATGCTGCTAGACACATGGGAAGAGGTCAGCCCTTCTCCTCTTCCCCCTAGACATATTTTCAAACAAGTTGTGGCTTAATTTGTTTTAATCCATCGTGCAACGTGAAACCAAGGTCAACAGGCCTTCTGTCCCATCTCAAAACCCTTCATGGTGCTTGGTCAGACAAGCAGGTGTATGTCCAATCCTGCTAACCCAGGTACCAAACACACGAGTGAGGTGTTATTGCCAACCCTGTTTCAGAAAGGAGGGAAGCAGAGACTCCAGGTCCATGCCTTGCTCCAAGGAAAGACAAGCTGGACCTGCTCCAGACTTTGCCAGCTCATACAAGGGGGTGGCACCCAGAAACCCTCCCCCTCATTTCCCAGCGCCGATGGTGAGGACTTGCTTTAGCCTATAGGAAACTGCCTCTGAGGGGTTTGCTTTCTGAGGCCATTTGATTTTTTGTCCATGCACAGACTGAGTTTAGCTACCTTGAAGCGTGTGAGGGCTGTTTCCTGAAATATTTATGTTTTGGGCCTGTCTCAAAAGCAAAATCCTTCTTGGCTGGGAGGAAGTCTGGGATCAAAATCCCAGGGGACTGTTGGGAAACAACGATTCCTGTCTTATCTCTGCTTCAGTTGGCAGGGTTGAATAAACAGCCGTGCCTGCACAGGTCCTAACCACTTACTGATCTTCAACACCATCTCTCCTTGCAGATTTTCCTCTGGATTGGCAAAGCCTCCAACACCTACGAGAGGAACGAGGCAATTGCCTCAGCTAAGGAGTATCTCAAGACCCATCCAGCAGGGAGAGACTTGGCAACTCCAATAATACTGGTGAAGCAGGGCTACGAACCCCTCAACTTCACAGGATGGTTCAACGCTTGGGACCCCTACAAGTGGAGTGTAAGTTGCTGGAAAACCTCCCTGCTATATACCCGTGCTCAGTGATGCTTAAAGGGTGCATGGAGTGAAACCTTGCTTTGGCATGTCCTGGGCTTCACAGCTTCCTGGTGCTACCTGAGCAGCATCTACTCCTTTGCCAGCAAAAAGTACCTGTTCGGTGAAACTGAGGCTTTTGCATATATAAGTAAATGTGCTTTAATTCATAATATGCACATTTTTATTTTAAAAACATAATTAGGTTCCATGTCAGGTTTGTTATTTCAACAAAAAATAGGTTGAGGCTGCTAGTAGTAGTAGTAGTAGTAGTTCAGAGTGGCAATAGAAGCACCCTGCACCATTAAAAAAAAATAATGAAAAAAGTTTCATTTTTCAAAATACAACCACAGAGAAAAACCTATGACCCAGCTTTAAGGACAAACTCTGGTGAAATGAAAGATGTGAGAGGACAGGTCTCATCTCCAGGTCTGCAGAATGTCCATCAGAGCACAGGAACTCCTGAGCAAGGTGACCCTTGGTCACTGCATCCAAGCCTTCTTCTCAAAAGCTGATTTACAAACACCAGGTCTTCACTATACAGAAATGGAAACCTGCCCCAGGAGGTACCTGGGAAAGGAAGAAACCCTTTCTCTCCTCTTTTAAGCACATGGGCTTCAAATAATTTTGGTAGTATAACGTGGAGCAGAGATTTGCTTTCCGACTCTGGTTGTGCACAGTGTGGCTGGATGGAGGAAGGAGTGATGCACTTATCTCCACGCAGACCATGGACCAGCTGGTCCAGCCAGCCTGGGGGCTCGGTGCTGTAGCACAGAGTGTGTTAGGAATAAAGGACAATTCTGGAGGAGCTTTGGTGGTTCATAGAGCCAGAATATCGGTTCCTAGCAAACACCCAGGTGGAAGCAAGGCTGCCAGGCTGTGCACATAAATTCCTGCCACCCGATGGCACTGGTGGGCACGGTTTAAAAAAAAAAAAAAAATTAAAAAAAAAAAAAAAAATTAAAAAAAAAAAAAAAAATTAAAAAAAAAAAAAAAAATTAAAAAAAAAAAAAAAAATTAAAAAAAAAAAAAAAAATTAAAAAAAAAAAAAAAAATTAAAAAAAAAAAAAAAAATTAAAAAAAAAAAAAAAAATTAAAAAAAAAAAAAAAAATTAAAAAAAAAAAAAAAAATTAAAAAAAAAAAAAAAAATTAAAAAAAAAAAAAGAGATGATGGGCAGCTGGGAAAAGCTCAGCTCCCAGGTGGTGTTTTACCAGACCCTTCCCCTTCCGTGAACATCAGTGTTCAGCCAGTTCACAAGCTGTCCTTTCTTCTGGTTGCCCAAAGGACTGTGAGCAAAGTCCCATGCTGGAGGTGGGACAGAGGGGGAAGTGAGGTGAAGGTCCCCAGGACGCTTAACACTGCAGGAAATCTTATAGAGAGATATTATTTTTTTTCTGTAGCTGGGTTTGCATCATCTTTCTTTGCAACTGGTGTGGTGGTAGAAAGCCTGTCTTGACAGCCAGGTTTGGACAGATAAGACAGCAACTCCCAGAGCACTGACCCTTAAAACAATGTTGGTGCTTAGAACAAAGGTCAGAACTTGGTGGCTGTTGTGTTTTTTTTTTTTCTGAGGAACTGCTGAAAAACAAGGATACAGCTCATAAAATATGTGCCGCTAAAAATATCCCCTGCAGGCGGCTTCAGCAACTGCAGAGAAGCAATCCAAACTGGTGACATCCCAGAAACATCTGGGGGGGGGTGTTCATTGCTCAGTTTTGGGTCTAAATCTGTTTGCTCTGCAGTCCATGTGTTTATGTTGTTTGTTTTTGTTGGGGAACTTTGTTGAATGACTCTGTTCAGAACTGACATCTCCTGGCTGCTTAGGAAAACACAGTCATCAGCTTTGCCAATACATCCAGTATATTCCTTTTTTTTATTTAAGGAAATAAAAGGCAGCTGGTAATACATGGTACCAAAATACAAGAATTCAGGACTGAGGCTTTGAAAAAGCTGTTGCTTTAGCTAGGTAAATCAGAGAAGGGAAGAAAAGGAATATAATTTTATCCCAAATTTTCATTCTTTGCAAGATTCGTTTAAAATTTAAAAGATTTAGATCCAGCAGTAAATATTATTTCTCTTTATTTGCCTTCTGCTCTCTGAAGTCTTTAAAATTTCCTATTTTCACCTGTTACTGTACAACTGAAAAGGCTAAAGTCCATTTGTTTCTTTGTTTTTGAGTGACAGCTCTGATTCTGGGACAGTCTCCTGTTTCCAGGAGCTGGAGATTGCAGGAGGCACCATCTGCCACCTCAATAGGCACCACTGGGCTTTAAAATTTATATGATCTCCTGACCCAGTTAGAGAATGTGCTAATTAAAGGTGATCCATGCTTCTTACAACTCTCTTTACCTTTAGGATGGCAAGTCCTATGAGGAGATGAAGAATAGCTTAGGAGACATGTCGGCTATATCGGAGATCAAAGTGGTGAGTGTCTTCTCGACCATGTGGGTGGGAAACACCTGGGTTTACACACCACTGTGTCCCCCCGAGCCTGTTGGCTTGAAGGAGAGGACATAATGATCAGAGCAGGCCTGGGGATCTCAGGATGCCAGGATCAGAGCTGTGGTCCTCTGCGGAATGCAGAGGGAGACACAATTGATAAGCCCTATGTATGACTAGTTTTTAGTGCTGTGGTCCCTGAGACCCTGGACAAGGGGCCCCTGGTCAAGAAGGGCACAGCCCAGTGGGGGTCCTACAAAACACAGAGGAATCAAGGTCCCAACAGTCCCAAACGTCATGGTCACATGGGACCAGTTCTGCCCTGGACAGGGGCAGGAGGAAGGCTGGAAGCTGCAGGGGCTTTGAACCAGGGGAGATGGCAAGTTGGGGAGAGGTACACAAGTAATTTAGATATTTTAGATGTGGCAGATATCTAATCTCACCTTCTGTACCCTCTCCCACACCTTCCCCTGCTGTTATCTTGAGAAAAATGAGAGTATTCTAAGTATCTTCTGGAATTTCTAAGGGCTCTCATGAGTGCTGAGCTTTTAGCAGTCCTAACATCAAGGCGTAACGTCGATGGAGATGCTGGACTAATGTTTCAATTGGGATTTTCTCCTTACCACTTTGGAGCAACAACCCAACAGATAGTCTGTGCCAAAAACAGTTCCCCCAACCCCAGCAGAGAAAGAGGTCCAGGGGTAACCCCCAGCTTGCTCTGCCAAAGCTGAAAGTTCCCCCAACCCCAGCAGAGAGAGAGGTCCTGGGGTAACCCCCAGCTTGCTCTGCCAAAGCTTGACATCGTTTTCCTCCATTTGGCAGGACCTTAACAACATCAGCCTGAACAAGAGAACCCTCAGCATGACCAACTTGGCTGGTTCAAGTACGGCAAGTGCTTCCCCAGACTACAAATCACACTTCAACCACAGTAACAGCAACAGCTACAGCAGCAACTACAACAGCAACAGCAGCTCTTCCCTGATGCCCAACGGTGAAGGATTTTACTCCCGAGAGGTGCTGATGAATAAGACGCTGGATGAACTTCCAGAAGGCGTGGACCCCACTAAAAAAGAGGTGACAGAATTTCTGGTTTGATGTCTTTGTAGCTTAACCTGGAACTTGGTCATTGGCTAAGGGCACTAGTACTTCAGACTATTAAATCCTGCTTCAGGCTGAAGGAGACAGTAGCTGGACACAGGTCCCATCAAAAAGCAGGAGCTTCATGTGAGGAAATTGTGGCAGTTTTATGCTAGTTGAGGTATTACTATTTTTTTAGGGCAGATAAATGAATTTTAAATAGTCACTTTAATATTTTTTTTCTTCTGGTAGAGTTGTTTTACTCTGCCACTCAACATCTGTCCTTGGAGGGACAGAGAGTCAAAAGCACAGCTCCCGCGAGACGAGGTGACGCAGCTGAGAACGAAGCCAGGATTTGCATTTTGCTTGGGCTGTGGGTGTTTGTTTTCATTTGAAAATATCCTTCTAGAAAGCATTTTTTTTCTTTTTTTTTTTTTCTTTTTTTTTCTTTTTTCTTTCTTTTTTTTTTTTCTTGTCAGAAAGCTTGCCTTTCACCATCCAGGGACAGGGAGGAATGCCACATCTCAGATTGCTGATCAGCCCAAGGAATGTGGCAACATCTGTAGCTGGGTCCAAGCAACGGGGAGGGACAGAGGGCGTCAATTCCTTCTGCTCTCTACAACCCAAGTTTGACCAATTTCTTGCCCCAAGAGATCTCCTGGCAGAGGCCAACACCCCCAGCCAGAGAGCTGAACCACAGCCGGGCCAGCAGCTCCTCCCCAAGACACTGCCCAGGGTTGTATTTGAGCTGGGCTGTACCTGAGTGCCCTCTTCCACCAAAAATTCCAGGGAAAACTCAACCTCCGTTGCCCACAGGGTCTTTTTCACTATCACTGATGAGCCCACTACCTACGAAGCTTTCTGTCTTTCCAGTCCAGGGGGGAACTGAGTGAAGGCGAGATGCTTTCCCTCTGAATCACCACCTAAGAAACCACCCAAAACTTTGGCCAGCAGAACTTCTCCAACGCGCCGTTAGTTGTCCTGGCCCTCAGTATGGTTAGTGGGGACCACATTCCAGCCAGAGCATGCAAACCCCTCAGAACCTGAACATCCCTTTGGGCTGGTGGGCTTTTTTGCCCTGGTGCTTTAGGAAGCGGGATGAGGAACAGTTGGGACATTCCACTTCCCGCCATGAGGACAGGCAGCAGGACAGGAGCTGTTGGCCTGGAGTCAGGGGTCAGTGCTGGCACACTGAGGAAGGGATAGAGCCAATGGAGGTGTTCCAGTCACTGGGCAAGCCAGATCTGACCTCTGCTTGGTCTCTCCTCCCTCTGCAGTACTATCTCTCTGATGCCGATTTCCATGATATCTTTGGGAAGTCCAAGGATGAGTTCTACCAGATGCCTAAATGGAAGCAGCAGAATGAGAAGAAGCAATGTGGACTCTTCTGAGACCGCAGGGACCATCTGGCCTCCCGTGACTCTGGGACCAACCCTTGCTCTCTTAGGAGTGGCAGGGAAGAAGTACAGACATTTGCTCAACGAACCCAACCCAACATCTCAATCAGGCCAAGCTCCAGTGCAGTTATTCCAGTAGCCAACGTTCAGGGGATGGTTCCTTTCTCTCTGAACCCAAGGAGGCAAAACCTTTTGCAGGATGTTTTTGCCTCTTTTTTGACACTTTATTGCTGATAGCCATGAAGACGAGTGTGTGTCACACAACCATATTGGAGCCTCTTCTTTCCTCTCCCTTTTGCAAATCACCATGTGCACAAGGTTGTGATCTTCCTTCATTTGTAGAAGTTTAAAATTAGGCCAGATGAAGGCCACTTGCAGCTGCTATGTAAATTCTGGGTGGGGAGAGGAGAGGGGAAGCCCTGGGAGGACAGAGGGGGAGCCTTGAGGTCAGGAAAAAGGTAATGGAATAGCCTGATGTGTGATGGGGTAGCCCATGGGATGAGACCAGTCAGTTCAGCCCTTTCTCACCTTGCAAAAAAAGCTTCTCACCAAAGAACAGCAAGAATTGGTTGGAGACCAACACGCACAGCCCAGTGCAGGTAAAACAAGTGAGAACCTGGCTTGGGAAAAACCACTTATTTGGAACATATTTATTAACTGATCTATTTCATGAGGATGATGAGATTTAGGGCAACACACAGCTGTTGATTCTGACTGCCAGACAAGATGCTGTCTATTTTTCTTTCATTCAAACAGCATCTCCAAACTCACCTGGCCTCCCTGAGCACAACAGGGTTCAGGTGAACGTAAGAGTTCACCTCCCTGCAGACCAGAGGCTTGGGGAAGCCAGAAGGGTTTTGGGTACGACCTGGGGCAGTGTCCCACTGAAGGTTTCATCAGGGCTCCATCCCTGTGATGTCCATGGGGCTGAGAGTGCCCGTTCCGCACTGTGAGCTCAGTCTGATCGGGATGGGGGGGGCAGGGGAAAAATATGAGTGGTCAGCAATTAAGGGATACAATTGCAAAATAAAGGAGGAAAGATACATGTTTAAAAACTCAGAAGATGTGGTTTTGCAGCTTTACTCCATTTCCAGCCTGATCAGTGATTTCAAATAAACAGCCAGCAGCAGCACTGTAAGTGTTCTTGGTCAACCCATGGGGTAGGATGGCTGTGGAGAAAAATCTCCAGGTCCACAAATCCTTCAAACAGCTGGTCTTTCATTGCCTTTGGGATTTTTTTTTAAAAGAACAAACGGAGAAGGTGAGGCTCCCTCTGTTCCCAAACAGCACATAGCTAGGACCATTTCATAGAATCATAGACTGTGTTGGGTTGGAAGGGACCTTTAAAGGTCACCTAGTCCACCCTTGCTGCAGTAAGCAGGGACATCACAGAATCACAGAATCATCTAGGCTGGAAGAGACCCTCGGGATCATCGAGTCCAACCATCTACCCTACTCTAGAAAGTTCTCCCCTACACCATATCCCCCAACACCACATCTAACATCTTTAACTAGATCAGATTGCTCAGAGTCTCATCAAGCCCGACCTTGAATGTCTCCAGGGATGGAGCCTCCACCACCTGCTCTGGTCAACCTATGTCTCCCCATGCCCATGTACCCTGCTCCTGAAGCCCCACCGTTGCCCATGGTGGGTACTTGGCCATGAAGCAGTTGGCCTGACTACCCACTGCTGCAGGTGGTGGTCTGGAGGCAGGGACCTCCAGGTGATGGAGTATCCTGGACAGGTCTTTGTGTTTAAGACCCGGTACCCACAACCCCATCATTACCTCCATGTTCCTGCCACCACTTCATCCCATTTCTGCTTGAGGGTCCAGCTTAAACCCCATTGAACCCCCTTGTGCAGAACAAGGTAGGAGTCAAGCAGAGACAGTAATCAGCCAAATTACCTGCGTGATTGCTCCTGTTGTGCTCACGCTGGATACAATCAGTGCACATTATCCCTGTTTCAGCCTCTATTGCCACTGCTGGAAGCAACAATATTTGCATCGTCCCGCTGAGGCGGGCTCCTGCCGGCTCCCAAATTAACGAAGCGCATGTGCTCCTCAATAAAATGCAGCAAATGTCACCTATCAGCCCTGAGCGTGGGCCTAACGAGCATCTTGCAATCAAATGGAGACGAGCAGAAATACAGTCGGATTAGGGAGATCAGGCCGGTTTGCTGCAAATTGCTTTAATTCCTGTCACCAGCACACATTCTTAGAGAGCTCCGGCATGGGATTTTACAGATAATAGATTCCTCTGATATTTGGGGCTGTTGGAAACTGCTGTGGATTTCTTCTCCTTGTGGGAAGAGCTGGTTTTATTCTCTGCCTCCTAGGGAAAGCTGCTCACCTCACCCTCCCTTTCATGTCACTTGCCACTGTCACCACAGTGTCTGGTGGGCCATGTCCTGTTTCTGCTGCTCCTTCACCAGAGGTCTTCCCTAGAGTGGGGCTCCACAACTTCCCAATCTGCTTATATTGTTTTCCTCCATTCGGCAGGACCTTAACAACATCAGCCTGAACAACATCGTTTTCCTCCATTTGGCAGGACCTTAACAACATCAGCCTGAACAAGAGAACCCTCAGCATGACCAACTTGGCTGGTTCAAGTACGGCAAGTGCTTCCCCAGACTACAAATCACACTTCAACCACAGTAACAGCAACAGCTACAGCAGCAACTACAACAGCAACAGCAGCTCTTCCCTGATGCCCAACGGTGAAGGATTTTACTCCCGAGAGGTGCTGATGAATAAGACGCTGGATGAACTTCCAGAAGGAGTGGACCCCACTAAAAAAGAGGTGACAGAATTTCTGGTTTGATGTCTTTGTAGCTTAACCTGGAACTTGGTCATTGGCTAAGGGCACTAGTACTTCAGACTATTAAATCCTGCTTCAGGCTGAAGGAGACAGTAGCTGGACACAGGTCCCATCAAAAAGCAGGAGCTTCATGTGAGGAAATTGTGGCAGTTTTATGCTAGTTGAGGTATTACTATTTTTTTAGGGCAGATAAATGAATTTTAAATAGTCACTTTAATATTTTTTTTCTTCTGGTAGAGTTGTTTTACTCTGCCACTCAACATCTGTCCTTGGAGGGACAGAGAGTCAAAAGCACAGCTCCCGCGAGACGAGGTGACGCAGCTGAGAACGAAGCCAGGATTTGCATTTTGCTTGGGCTGTGGGTGTTTGTTTTCATTTGAAAATATCCTTCTAGAAAGCATTTTTTTTCTTTTTTTTTTTTTCTTTTTTTTTCTTTTTTCTTTCTTTTTTTTTTTTCTTGTCAGAAAGCTTGCCTTTCACCATCCAGGGACAGGGAGGAATGCCACGTCTCAGATTGCTGATCAGCCCAAGGAATGTGGCAACATCTGTAGCTGGGTCCAAGCAACGGGGAGGGACAGAGGGCGTCAATTCCTTCTGCTCTCTACAACCCAAGTTTGACCAATTTCTTGCCCCAAGAGATCTCCTGGCAGAGGCCAACACCCCCAGCCAGAGAGCTGAACCACAGCCGGGCCAGCAGCTCCTCCCCAAGACACTGCCCAGGGTTGTATTTGAGCTGGGCTGTACCTGAGTGCCCTCTTCCACCAAAAATTCCAGGGAAAACTCAACCTCCGTTGCCCACAGGGTCTTTTTCACTATCACTGATGAGCCCACTACCTACGAAGCTTTCTGTCTTTCCAGTCCAGGGGGGAACTGAGTGAAGGCGAGATGCTTTCCCTCTGAATCACCACCTAAGAAACCACCCAAAACTTTGGCCAGCAGAACTTCTCCAACGCGCCGTTAGTTGTCCTGGCCCTCAGTATGGTTAGTGGGGACCACATTCCAGCCAGAGCATGCAAACCCCTCAGAACCTGAACATCCCTTTGGGCTGGTGGGCTTTTTTGCCCTGGTGCTTTAGGAAGCGGGATGAGGAACAGTTGGGACATTCCACTTCCCGCCATGAGGACAGGCAGCAGGACAGGAGCTGTTGGCCTGGAGTCAGGGGTCAGTGCTGGCACACTGAGGAAGGGATAGAGCCAATGGAGGTGTTCCAGTCACTGGGCAAGCCAGATCTGACCTCTGCTTGGTCTCTCCTCCCTCTGCAGTACTATCTCTCTGATGCCGATTTCCATGATATCTTTGGGAAGTCCAAGGATGAGTTCTACCAGATGCCTAAATGGAAGCAGCAGAATGAGAAGAAGCAATGTGGACTCTTCTGAGACCGCAGGGACCATCTGGCCTCCCGTGACTCTGGGACCAACCCTTGCTCTCTTAGGAGTGGCAGGGAAGAAGTACAGACATTTGCTCAACGAACCCAACCCAACATCTCAATCAGGCCAAGCTCCAGTGCAGTTATTCCAGTAGCCAACGTTCAGGGGATGGTTCCTTTCTCTCTGAACCCAAGGAGGCAAAACCTTTTGCAGGATGTTTTTGCCTCTTTTTTGACACTTTATTGCTGATAGCCATGAAGACGAGTGTGTGTCACACAACCATATTGGAGCCTCTTCTTTCCTCTCCCTTTTGCAAATCACCATGTGCACAAGGTTGTGATCTTCCTTCATTTGTAGAAGTTTAAAATTAGGCCAGATGAAGGCCACTTGCAGCTGCTATGTAAATTCTGGGTGGGGAGAGGAGAGGGGAAGCCCTGGGAGGACAGAGGGGGAGCCTTGAGGTCAGGAAAAAGGTAATGGAATAGCCTGATGTGTGATGGGGTAGCCCATGGGATGAGACCAGTCAGTTCAGCCCTTTCTCACCTTGCAAAAAAAGCTTCTCACCAAAGAACAGCAAGAATTGGTTGGAGACCAACACGCACAGCCCAGTGCAGGTAAAACAAGTGAGAACCTGGCTTGGGAAAAACCACTTATTTGGAACATATTTATTAACTGATCTATTTCATGAGGATGATGAGATTTAGGGCAACACACAGCTGTTGATTCTGACTGCCAGACAAGATGCTGTCTATTTTTCTTTCATTCAAACAGCATCTCCAAACTCACCTGGCCTCCCTGAGCACAACAGGGTTCAGGTGAACGTAAGAGTTCACCTCCCTGCAGACCAGAGGCTTGGGGAAGCCAGAAGGGTTTTGGGTACGACCTGGGGCAGTGTCCCACTGAAGGTTTCATCAGGGCTCCATCCCTGTGATGTCCATGGGGCTGAGAGTGCCCGTTCCGCACTGTGAGCTCAGTCTGATCGGGATGGGGGGGGCAGGGGAAAAATATGAGTGGTCAGCAATTAAGGGATACAATTGCAAAATAAAGGAGGAAAGATACATGTTTAAAAACTCAGAAGATGTGGTTTTGCAGCTTTACTCCATTTCCAGCCTGATCAGTGATTTCAAATAAACAGCCAGCAGCAGCACTGTAAGTGTTCTTGGTCAACCCATGGGGTAGGATGGCTGTGGAGAAAAATCTCCAGGTCCACAAATCCTTCAAACAGCTGGTCTTTCATTGCCTTTGGGATTTTTTTTTAAAAGAACAAACGGAGAAGGTGAGGCTCCCTCTGTTCCCAAACAGCACATAGCTAGGACCATTTCATAGAATCATAGACTGTGTTGGGTTGGAAGGGACCTTTAAAGGTCACCTAGTCCACCCTTGCTGCAGTAAGCAGGGACATCACAGAATCACAGAATCATCTAGGCTGGAAGAGACCCTCGGGATCATCGAGTCCAACCATCTACCCTACTCTAGAAAGTTCTCCCCTACACCATATCCCCCAACACCACATCTAACATCTTTAACTAGATCAGATTGCTCAGAGTCTCATCAAGCCCGACCTTGAATGTCTCCAGGGATGGAGCCTCCACCACCTGCTCTGGTCAACCTATGTCTCCCCATGCCCATGTACCCTGCTCCTGAAGCCCCACCGTTGCCCATGGTGGGTACTTGGCCATGAAGCAGTTGGCCTGACTACCCACTGCTGCAGGTGGTGGTCTGGAGGCAGGGACCTCCAGGTGATGGAGTATCCTGGACAGATCTTTGTGTTTAAGACCCGGTACCCACAACCCCATCATTACCTCCATGTTCCTGCCACCACTTCATCCCATTTCTGCTTGAGGGTCCAGCTTAAACCCCATTGAACCCCCTTGTGCAGAACAAGGTAGGAGTCAAGCAGAGACAGTAATCAGCCAAATTACCTGCGTGATTGCTCCTGTTGTGCTCACGCTGGATACAATCAGAGCACATTATCCCTGTTTCAGCCTCTATTGCCACTGCTGGAAGCAACAATATTTGCATCGCCCCGCTGAGGGGGGCTCCTGCCGGCTCCCAAATTAACGAAGCGCATGTGCTCCTCAATAAAATGCAGCAAATGTCACCTATCAGCCCTGAGCGTGGGCCTAACGAGCATCTTGCAATCAAATGGAGACGAGCAGAAATACAGTCGGATTAGGGAGATCAGGCCGGTTTGCTGCAAATTGCTTTAATTCCTGTCACCAGCACACATTCTTAGAGAGCTCCGGCATGGGATTTTACAGATAATAGATTCCTCTGATATTTGGGGCTGTTGGAAACTGCTGTGGATTTCTTCTCCTTGTGGGAAGAGCTGGTTTTATTCTCTGCCTCCTAGGGAAAGCTGCTCACCTCACCCTCCCTTTCATGTCACTTGCCACTGTCACCACAGTGTCTGGTGGGCCATGTCCTGTTTCTGCTGCTCCTTCACCAGAGGTCTTCCCTAGAGTGGGGCTCCACAACTTCCCAATCTGCTCAGAGATGAGGTGTCTTGATGTCCCTTCCCTTGAGGGGAGAAGACATGGTGCACCACTGCCTATCATGCTCTAGTCCATCCCACCTCCATCTCAACTACTCCAGCAGTTTCCCCCCAACTCTCCTACCTGACAAGGAATGTTTTCTCTTCCCATGGATCTTGCTACCTTTATTTAAGTGCACAACAGGCAGAGGAAACCCTGGCTTCTCTGTGTAGCTCATCTAAGCCCACCCTGGCCCCGGATAGTGTGGTCCTGCCCCAACATCTTGCCCTACACCCTGTCCCTCACCTCTCAGATGTTGGCCACAGCCAACAGGTGAGGGCTGGTACCTGTGTGGCACGAGGCAGTCCTGGGTATCTTTCAGCCATGCTTTTTATCTCATGGCTCCTTCAAACAAAATGCTCAGAGCACCCCGGGAGCAAGGACCAAACTCAGGCTGTCCCCAAGTTGGAGTCAAGGATGTTCCAGCTTTGATCTTCAAAGGCTTCTCCTGACACTTCATGCCCCATCCTAGAGAACCTGTGTCACTGCAGGACACCCTGTTCTGCCTCACTGGCCTCTGCCACACTTGAACTCTTCCAGCCGCTGTCTATTAATTCAATATGAGCCTTTGGGTTGTGGATATAATTCACATTTAATTGGCAATGGTTTACAACATCACACAATATTGTAGTGAAGAGGAAAAATCAATGTGTCCAGCAATTACTGCTGCGGCATAACAAACCCCAGGCAGGACTAAATGAGATCCAGTTTTGCAGTGGACCAAAAAATCATTAAATCCAGGTTATTTTGGACTCAAACATAGGTGGGGGAGTGAGTGGATTGGAATTTGCTTAAAAGGACATTCACCTCTTTGGTAGCAGCCCATCCTCTCACCACCAGGCATGAAAAACCCCAGAAGGACCGAGAGGTTTAAGAAATTAAGCACATCTGTCTCAACTTCACACATGTTGCACTCACGTAAGACAAAGAGGCAAACAGTGACAAGTAATAGGATTTTTCCAGATTTTTTTTACTTTTAATAGTCTAACATATTGTTAGTAACATAGTTGGCACTTCAAAACATATATTATTTTATGTCAACAATATTCCCTTAACTCTGTAGTTGTACTTGAAGAAAAATCACCTTTTGCCATAAATACTGTTGCTGTTCAAACCTCTCCTGTCTGTTTGTGCCTCTACACTGCAGCTGGGACCAGGCTGACATTTACAACAGTTTCTCCTGCCGCTTCCTCTGCCTTAAAAAAAATGATGTTTTTCTATAAAAACACAAAGAAGGTTTTACCGCATTTAAAAAAAAAAAAAAAAAAAAAAGCCCTACTGTCAGTTGAGCTGATTTCCACTGTCATCAGCAAAAGACATTCTCTGAGGTCCCTTCGAGGGGGTTTTGCTTTGGGTTAGAGGGAAACCTGTGTGTCTCCTTGGAGGCATGAGAGCCGGGCTTTGAGTTGCAAAGCGACCTGGCCGAGAGCCAGGCAGGCAGGGGGAGTAGTGTTCATGTATTTTTAATTACAATACAAAAGGGAAGTCGAGTTATATAACAGGGGCCTTTGTCGTGCAGCTTTCTTTTTTAAATCTGTAACAGAAAAGGGGAGAATTGTGTCCCCGTTTAAGACTTCACAGGGCGAAAGGCGCCTGACATAATGAAGCTGCAAGAAATCACCTGGCATCTGGCCATGGGTTTCACTGCTGGGGTGGACTTCTTCTTGCACAGACCTTGGGTGTTTTGTCCAGATGTCTGAGCCAACCCAACCCAAGAGCTGTACTTTGCTAAAAAGGAGTCCCTATCCTCTCGCTAAAAGCAGAATTTTAAAAATCACACTAAATAAAGTGAACTAAAACCACAGCTGGATTGGTGGAACAGGTACAAAAGGATTAATCTCAACAGCAGCATTAGGATGTTTCCAGCACGCAGAATGGAGAAGGTCGATGGCTATTTCACATCAGGGGTCCTACGGAGCACCGTGTGCTGCTCCAGAGAAGGCACTGGGGAGTTGCTGGGGCCCTGGCACTGTCAGACTTCACACGCTGAATTCCTTCTACGTCCGTAATGAGGTTCACTGTGCCCTGAAAGAGCTGAGCTGCTAATCACAGTCCTGGATATCGATGTACACAAAGAGGGTGGAGGAGGAGTAGGGGTCTCCGTTCTTGGTGAGAAGATGGATGTGGCGGTAACCTGGAAGCAGAGACACAGATGGGAAGTGGCTTTTAGTCCTGCTGGAAAAATATCTTCTCACATTTGCCAAGAGCCTGCAAAAACATCTCCCTGTCTCAGAGTGTTCTCCTTCCAGTGCCCCACAGAACAGGTAGGTGTGAGATGCATGGCTTTGAGCATTGGTAACGTATCGTGCCCAAGACCACTGGTGACAAGGGGACCCCTTCCCCTTGTGTTAACAGCTGCCCAACAAACCCTTTATCATCTTGCCCACATCCCACAGAGAGGACCTGTTCTGACCCGAGGTGTGATGGGTCTGGACCTCTCATCTAGGACACTGGAGCTTCCCAAAGGGCTAAGTGGTTGTGAGGAACAGAGAGCAGGGCCTTACCTTGCTTCAGACTAGTGAAGGGAAGGGTGTACTGCCCAATGAAGTCATTCTTGGTCGACATGTCAAAGTCTTCCACCACAAACCGGACCAGGGCAAGTGCAGGGATCTCTATGTCAAATGTAAACTCTTCGTCCCATTTCGGGTTAAAGCCTGGGCAACATAAAGAAGGATGGAGATCAGAGCTGGTCACAAACAAACAAGGAAGGAAGAGACGCTCACAAGCAAGGACAGAGGTCAGAGATGTTGGCAGATAAGGATGGAGGTCAAAGATGTTTGCAAATGGGTGGAGACCTTGCCTGACTGCCAACCTAATGTGATCCAGGCCAAAAGGTCTCACAAGGTGCAGAGACCATTGTTCCCAGCTCTGACACTCATCTGCTACCTGGTATTAATAAATCCTTCAGCTTAGGCTGCTCATTGCAGACCTCAGCACCACACTCCAGAAGGAGGGAGGTGAACTCAGCTCTGCTCCACAGGCTCTTGCTGTCTGATACATGGATGTCTTGGGCCAGCAATAAATTTTTACAGCCCTAAACCAGGGGGGAGCAGAGAGGAGGGCTGTGCCTTTGTGTCGTGACAGCCTTCTGCAAGATAGACCCATCTGTCACCACTCTGTGCCTCGGTTTCCCTGTCTGCAAGAAAGGTCTCTGATTACAAAAAGCATTATCGAGTCTGTGTTAAAAATGGTTTATGTCTTCCTGTATGAGGGCAGTGTCTGAGACAGCCAGAATAACCCCCACTTCTGCTATGGATAAGGATTTTGTGATCCAAACTCGCAAGGCAAACTAAACCCAGACCATCACATCAGATGAGAGCTGAAGAACAAGCTCAGTGCTCTCTCTATTGGTCACGGTGGGTGCTCAGCAGTTTCAATAAACCACTCCCCAGGAACAAACAGGAGGAGTGGAATCCTGTTAGAAACCCTGCTGCCGTCGGCCAAGCCTACACACAGAAGAAACCCAAAGGCAGCAGAACATCAGCTGAAGCCTGCTGGTCATGGAGGGCCTGCAGGGATCTTTCGGCAGGAGGCAGCAGGGATCTTTCAGCTGGCCCTGAAGGGGCTGAGAGGGGCCTGTGGACAGTGCCATCGTGAAAAGACCTGTGCTGGGCTGATACCCTTTATTTGGGCTTTAGCAGGATTAAATCAACTGGATTGTTCGGATAAACATACATCTGCTCCTCACCTCCTTCATCCTTGGGAAAAAACACCCCAGTATTGCTGATCCCATGGGAGCAGAAATTATGAAAGCTGAGGGAAAGTCATCGGCCCTAGGACAGTAGGTTTCACTGTACTGACATCTGGGAGGGATCTCCAACCCATCTCAGAGACGTAGTGAGATGCTCAGAGCTTCTAAGCCAGAAGCTTCCTACAGCCTCTCAAGCTCCACGGTTGCAGTGCCAGGACCTGGTCTGTGCCCACAGCCCCTCCTTCAGCCCCACCAACACAGAGTCATAGAATCATTTAGGTTGGAAACTGCTGGGACCTGACCTGTGCCCACAGCCCCTGCTTCAGCCCCACCAACACAGAGTCACAGAATCATTTAGGTTGGAAAACACCCTTAAGATCACCGACTCCAACCATAAAACATCAAACCAGGTGAGCTGCTGAAGCGCGGTCACATATCTGAAACCTCAGCCCATGAAATGCAACCCCCTCTCTGCAGCTGCCCCTTCCCAACACTGATGTTTTCATGATTTGATTCACTTTCCATTGGGCAACCCTCGCTCCAGGATCATTCCAGCACCACTCCAGTATCCCTCCAGCGAGCCAAGGGCTGGCTGTGGGGCAGGGTGTGCTGAGCAGCCCGGAGGAACAGGTCTGGCAGGTCTGAAACACTCCCTACACAGCTTTCATTCTTTATAAAAATTATTGTAGGTGACGGAAACGGCCGTGAGCTTTAGGAGCCACGCCAGACGTACTCAAACAGGAAAAGAGGAAAAGGGAAACATTGTTAGCAGGGAGGAAAATATGCACTGGCTTTCTAGCACTTGGCTCTTAGTCCATGCAGAAAAGCAGCCTCCGTGTGTGTGTGTGTGTGTACCTGTGTGTGTGTCAGCTCTGTGTGTGTGTGTACCTGTGTGTGTGTCAGCGGGAGGGCGAGCACTGATTTCTCAGACTCCTACTGCCTCGTTACTCCCACAGGAGAGAGGGTGGAACTTGCCCTTTGCAAACCTGGAAGGCCATAAAGTTCAGACCCTCACTGCACGGAGGTTTGGGTGCATCTGGGCAGGTCTGGCCTCAGGACAGCAGTCTTGGCAAGGAACACTGCTACATGAAACCACAGGGCTACTGCCCCATGGCAGCACAGCGTGGAAGAAACCCCCTTACCATTGTTTTCGATGACTTTGGTCTGCTTTTTGTTGTTATCCTGTTGGACACCGTGGATTTCTATCGTTACCTTAGGATCAACAATGGAGTTTTTGCTTTTGTTCACCTTGGGCAGCTGCTGACCAGAGATGATCTGTGGAGGAAACAGAGGAAGAGGTCAGGACATCATTAGGAGCGGGGGCTCCCTGACAAAATTCCCTCTCCTTCTCCAGGAGTGCAGGTTCTGTTGTGACAAGCTGGTGCTGGTCTTTCAGAGCCAGCGTTGTGCCATCCTTCAGAGGAAGTTGTCATGAGCCAAAACACCTAATGAACATTGTCCAGCCCAGCCAGCTGGCTAGGGGACATGCAACTTTGCTAATTGTCACCACAGTGATCAGATGATACTTTGAAATGACAGTGGTGACTCTTGACTGCATGCTACCTGTACGGTTCTGTAATGACAGTGAGTATTGTCATTAGCTCTCCTATTGTCCAACATTAAACATGTGAGTAAGTCCCTGGAGGATGAGAGCCCGTGCAGGACTGAAGCAGAGACCGCAGCGGTGGGAAATGAGTAGGCTTAGGATAACACTGCCCAGGTGGGACCAGGAGAAGGAGAAGGTACAACCTACACAACCCCCCTGAAGGTGGACGCTACTGAGAGATTTTCCGACTTCTATTCTTACTTTAAGCAGAAGCTTCTTCTTTGTCCCCCATGTTCCTTCTGTGATGGATTTGGGATTGAATTTGGTTTGCTCATCCCGGAGGAATTCCGGCTTTAAGACATACCCAGAAAACCCATTGTCCCGGAACCGACCCTGGTAGACATCCATTTCTGTGCCTGCTGTCTGGAAATTTAGGGCAACTGCAACATAAATAAATAAATTCAGTCACTTTCAGATAAATCAATGGGACTTTTTATACTAATTCTGTTCACATTAAGTTGCACTTTATGGACATAAACACTGGCTTTTCCGTGCTTCAAAAAGCAGTGATAAACTCTGGCCCTCACAGTCTGCTACAACTGAAGATTTCTGGAACTCACGGATGTTAGAGACAGGAAGAGCCATTAGAGCCATCGCAGTTGTTCTCCTGCCACGGGCTGAAAAGAGTCCTGCATTGAATTTCTGTCACCTGGTTGGACAACTGCATCTTTTAGAAAAACCTATTCATTTCTATGCTGAAGGAGTTATCTCCTGCAGTGAAGACAGAAAATCCTTCTCGGATTGTTTTTCTGGCTACTTAGCCTCATTATAAAACTTCCTTTTCAGCCCAGATATGCCTATTTCCATTTGCCATCCCGAGGGCCATTGATGCCTTTGTTGGTTAGTCTAGAGAGCTCTTCGCTCTCTGATCTCCCCTTGCAGGAGCACAGAAGCTGTGATCAAATCATCTCTTTATTGTCCCCTGCCCAAAATAGATCAAGCCCCACTGGTGTCCTAACACCAGGCAGATTTCTTGTATTCTTTCCAATTTGCCTCTGTCTTTTTAAAAGCATTGATGTCAAATCTGGGAGCGGTCTCAGTGAAGAGTCTCATGAATATCACACAGGGAGCACACATGGACCCCAGAGCCTCCTCAGTACGCCGTTGATTTCTCAAGGGTGATGTTAACCTCTTTAACAACTTCTAAGACAGCTCTAGGACAGAAGGCAACTTATCCTGGTCCTGGATCCTACATACCATGTAATACCTAATGGCCAAAAGCATTTTAAGGCACTCCCCTGTTCTTCCACCTGCAAAGACTTTAATAATTGCAGTAAATTGGTTTTATGGGAAGCTGCAAGTATGGAGGCTGCTGAAAAAGAACTTCTTTTGGGTGTCCAAGTACTAATTCAGGTCAGATAAGGCATGCAGGTCTGGCACAGGGACCTCATGTTGGCTCCCAGAGACTCTCCTGAGGCCGGAAGCAATGGTAGGGAGGCAATGTGCCAATGTGAGACATGCTCCCCACAGGGGCTGAACCACCCAGAGAGTTCATATGCTGCCAGGCACATCCAGCCCAGATAGGTCTATGCAGCTGGGAGCCAGGGAGCCCTGCATCTGCCATTCTCCTGTCTGGATGGGCCACATAGGCACAGCTGGGACATCTCCAACATCCAGCATCACCAAGAGAGCTACGCACTTGCTCTTGCACTCTGGAGAGCTGAGTTTGATTTACATCTCTGGCAGAGATTTCAGCACACTCTCTAGTAAGACACTGTAACTCCACAGGGACCTCATGTTGGCTCCCAGAGACTCTCCTGAGGCCAGACTCAATGCTAGGGAGACAGGTCAATGTGCCAATGTGAGACATGCTCCCCACAGGGGCTGAACCACCCAGAGAGTTCATATGCTGCCAGGCACATCCAGCCCAGATAGGTCTATGCAGCTGGGAGCCAGGGAGCCCTGCATCTGCCATTCTCCTGTCTGGATGGGCCACATAGGCACAGCTGGGACATCTCCAACATCCAGCATCACCAAGAGAGCTACGCACTTGCTCTTGCACTCTGGAGAGCTGAGTTTGATTTACATCTCTGGCAGAGATTTCAGCACACTCTCTAGTAAGACACTGTAACTCCTGGCTCCCTCCTCCTTTGTTAAATGCCAATAACTCATCTTCCAGTGAAACTGCGGGGATCTGCACAATAATGTGCAGGAAAGGCTCTCTTAAGTTTTGAGGTGGGCCAGAAAATAGTCTATGAAAATTCACTGAGCTCTGGCTGAAGAGCTGATCTCTCCCAGTGACCACTGAGCCTCTCTGCCTGCAAATGGCTTGAGATCCCACATCTACCTCAGTGGAAGCCCCTCCATAACCAGGTCATGGGCAACCCAGCCAGGGTGACCCTCTCCAACCTCCCAGTTGCACCCACCAATCTGGCAGCCGACGTTCCACAAGTCAACAGGGTTGTAGTTGGAAGAATCTGTCCTCCAGCCTGCAGGGTAAATCCGACTCAGGTGCCTGATGTTGTGATGAATAAAACTGGTTCCTACAAGGGAAAAAAAAAAATAAATTAAAATGGCTCTCTCAGTAATGGGAGCTACTTTTAGCTCTTGATGCTGCTGGATATACTGCTCCTCTTCCTAGTGAGTCTGGAGAAATGTGAACTACCTGTATAAAATCCCCTTCTTGGTAACAGCCTCTGTGATATTAAGTTATTCCTACTGTTTCTCAATGACACGCATGGCCAAAGAGATCACAATCCATGTCTTTCAGGGTGTTTTTTCCTCGTGCTTAACCACCACTAGCTGGCCCTTTATGAGGGACTAGGACAGAGGATGGCCTTTTGCCAGGGCAGAACATACATACCAGACTCCTGGGCTAGTTTCAGAGCTTTGCTCTCCGTGAACGATGACATCTCGTAGAAAGCCCGAGGATGGTTGGGGTCCTCAAAGCCATTGAAATGGACACTCTTGCAGTAGACAACCGTGTCCGACAGCTCCTTGGCCAGCTTCAAGGTGTCACTCTAAAAGCAGAACAGCAAGAGGTTTGTGGGGAGTTTCTGCAGCGGTCATACTCTATTAATTACATTTTGTCTAGGATCCTTAGGTCTTCTCCACCCAGGGTGTACACTATCAACACTCAGTGACACCCCTATGCAGAGAGAGGCTGGAAAAGGGTCAGACTGCCCTTGCCATGTCCCTTGCCCTGCATGAAGAGGGCTAATCCCTCCTGTCAGAGCATCTCTGCCCTCCCAGGCTCATCCTGGCCTGTCCAATGATATCACTGCCAACAATATTTCATTTCATCTGGGCCATTCCTCCTTCTACAGTTACTTGCATGTTATTATGTGAATGAGTATCTCAGCTTGGCTATCACAACTCACAAGTGATTAGGGCTACAAACACAGTAGCAACCAGCCCAGTCCGCCTGTATTGGTGAGCTAAGACATGCTTTGCTGTCCCAGCACCCTTGTTGCATGGTGTTCTCCAGATGGATTCTCTCTTCCCCATAGATGTGTAGGTCCTTCCTCCCTCCCTCCTCCTGATCAGAAAAACATGACCAATAAGGGGGCAGGTATGTCCCAAAATATGACTAGAAAAACATCAGTTTCTGGTAATAAACAGAGTCATGATGGTCCCATGACAAATACATTTCTGGAAATCAGACTGAGATAGATTAAATATGTGCCCTTCCACTGTTTCCATAAAAGCTACATGGTCTGTCCCAGCTGCAGGGTCCTGCAGCCTTATTTTTAAGGAAAGAAGCAAATCTTCATGCCTGGCTGGTTCTGCAAGACCAGATTGGTGCTTGGGACAGAGATCATTAAGCTGAGCAAGGACTAGGGTCATTAGCTCCAGCAATTTCAACAATTCACCCTCACATACCTCCAGCTGAGCAGCTGAAACCACTCTGAAAACTGTCTTAGCTGGGAAAACATTAAAATAATATTTCAATTTCAGCATGAGTCATGGGATAGGCTAACAAGACAGGACTTCCTGATGCTGGAATTCAGAGCCTTCTGCAATAGGCAAAGATCTTGTTTATAGCATTTCTGCATCTCCAGGTCTGCCCCTTTTTGGGATTCAGTTGCTTCCTTTACCTACCTTCCCCTTCTGCTGTATCTCGGTCTTTACAGACTCATCTTCAATTTCAGCTGCTTCATCTTCATCAGAGACATCTTCAGCCTCCAGGTTGTTGTTCCCATTTGTTCCAGTGGGGTCCTCCTGCCTGCTCAGCTTCTTGCCTTTCACGAGGATCTTCCATTTTAATTGCTGCACAAGGAGAAGTGGACAAAGAATCTGGTATTAGAAAAGGTTCTGGTCTGCCCTGAAGGGGCAGTAACAGTTCCTCAGCTGCAACCAGGGCCAGGGCCTTTTAGAGTTGTGTCTGGTTATTATCCATTGATACAGGTAAAAGTTAAGTCTTTCCAAAACAGCAAAAGCAACGTTCTCAAATGACAGGACTGTGGAAAATCAAGAATCCTTTATAAGAAGGGTTCAGCTCTGCAACAGGAAATGGTTCTGACACACGGCTTTGCTTCCTTTAGGAGCCTGGGAATTGGGACACTGCAACCATCTTAAATAAAAGCACTGTTGATTTTATCAGAAGGAGAAAAACTGTAAAGAACAGAGGATTTTCAAAGGTCTGCATACACATTTATCCCGCCTGAAAGTTTCTTGCCCCTATTAGCAACCTGAAAGCTATGGCAAGCTCTGATTTCCGATATTCATCTCAGTGGGAGTGGAAGATTTGTAAAGTGACCCACCTCATCAAACTTTCATTGCCTCCAACACCTCCTTTAGAGTCAACAGAGAAAACTAAACACTCCTGGGGTGTGATTCCTCTTCTCTATTTAGACAAACACTTATGAGGAGGTGGACCACACCTCCAACTCCCCTGGTTGTATTAACTGGTTCTCAAAAGGAGGCCAAAGTGAAATGCTCAGGTCCATGGATACACAGGGTCTGAGCACTGCCACTTTACATCCTACTCTCAAGACGAAGATGTCCATGTCCCCAGATTTCTGAGAAGCTGTGGGGATTAATGTGTTCACATTCATAAGAAGATGTGCAGAACACATGCACTAATCGATATCACATCTCCATCTGTGTATGTCTTTTGGTCTTGTTGTAAACTGAAGTTGCAAACCCTAGTTGCAGGGTTTAACGATGAGTGGCACCAGAGGACAAAGAGAGTCTCCAGAAAAGGGGAAGAAATACATTGTTAAAGGAGGCTTTGGGAGCTCTGAGGGAAACTCAGCTCAGGAACTTCAGCTAAGAAAGTGCACTGCAGTCACGGTTGATACAAGCTGGGCTAACCTTGGAGATAGGCATAGATGTGGAGTTAGGCATAAGGCCATGGACTTGAAGCCACATTCATGCTGAGTGGATGATGCAAAAGTAGCCAGTGGGACAGTGGAGGTGTAGGGTGGCAGAGGTCCCTGCCACTGCAGTGGGGCTCATGGTCCTGACGATCACCCACCAAGACAAGTCTATTGGTATGGCTTTTAGCCTTTCATCCTATAGGCCTTTAATTTCCTATTGGGACCAAAAGACAGCAGCGTGAGGGAGATCTTTAGATGCTCTGTGTAGTCCAGCACTGTTCCTGAATGGAGCCTAACAAATCAGATGCCTGCCCTGGGCTGTAGCATGAAACGTTAGCATGGATCCAAACTGTGCTGATATTCCTTTAATTACTGACACTGCCCTGCTAACACGATCTGCAGCAATTCTTCACCTGGCTTTATTTACAGATTTTAAGCACTCTTTCCAGTGACAGATCCCATCTCTTTTTTTTTTTTTTTTTTTTTAAAATATA